>NC_051064.1:112122239-112277239 GCF_004664715.2 Peromyscus leucopus
GAGAGACAGACATAAATCAGGCCAGACTATGTTCTTTGAAAAAAAAAAAATCTGCCAAGAGGAAAAATGAAAAGGAAAGGGGAGAGAAAGAGAGGGAAGAGAGAGAGAGAGAGAGAGAGAGAGAGAGAGAGAGAGAGAGAGAGAGAGAGAGAGAGAATGCACATAAGAATAGAACTGGTCTGGTGAGTCGACATTGGATATTAAATATAGGAGAAATAAATGTGGAGGGCTGGAGGGAGTAAACAGCCTGAATTCAGTCTAGCATGCTTCCAGGCTTCCGTGTCAACTCCCTCAACATTCCTTCCTGGGTTCCTAGATGCCTGTCACACCCCTGGGCAGTCCTTGAGAGGTCAGATCACAGATACTAATCCTGCCAGAGGGTGGTCCTTTACAGGTTGCATCAGAGATATTGGTCACACCTCTCTAAGCAGTCCTTCAGTAGTCAGGTTGCAAATGTTGGTCCTGTCCCCTTGGCTGTCCTCTTTTTTGAAAAGTTAAATTAAAATTATTTAATCTTATGTGGATAGATGTTTTGCCGGCATGTATGTCTTGAGTGCCTGGTGTCTGTGGAGGCCAGAAGAGGGTGCTGGATTCCCTAGAACTGGTGTGACAGACAGTTGTGGGTCACCGTGTGGGTGCTGGGAATCAAAGTGGGTCCTCTGCAAGAGCAGCCAGTATTCTTAACTGCTCAGCCAGCTCCCAGCCTCGTGGCTGTTCTTAATATTGGGCATTCATGTTAGAATATATGCCTTTGCCCTTTGCAGGCTCCGGCTCAGACCTTGCTGAATACTTGTGGTTATGACTCAACATTTTACCCATGCAGTTTGGAGATACTCTGCTGGCCAAGTATCAGCAGGACATATTGTGTGGCACTTGCTTTGAATCTTCCAAGATGCTGATTCAGTAGGGCTGTTTTTTTTGTTTTTTGTTTGTTTGTTTGTTTTGGTTTTTTTGAGACAGGGTTTCTCTGTGTAGCTTTGCGCCTTTCCTGGAACTCGCTTTGTAGACCAGGCTGGCCTCGAATTCACAAAGATCCACCTGCTTCTGCCTCCCAAGTGCTGGGATTAAAGGTATGAGCCACCACCACCCGGTTCTGTAGTTTTTTTTTTTTTAAGAAAAAACAAAAAACAAAATCAAGACTTTTCCCACTGCTTAGTTATCACACAATCTCTGTTTCCCTTCTTCTTTGTTTTTTGTTTGTTTGTTTGTTTGTTTTCTCTCTTTAAGAGTGTCCATCACTGGCATCTATAAGTGCCAATTTCTTGAGGGTCCCTGTCTTAAGTGTAGCTGAGAGCGGAGGGCACCCCAGACCCATTAATCTCCCCAGAACAGAGTCTCGCACTCCCCTGCTCTTCTGTTTTGTGAGGTTTCCTATTTTGCTGTGCTGTTAGACGGATGCCACTCACCTCTCCTGGTAGCTATTCACCGGTCCCTCAGTTTATTCTTCGGGGATTCTGGCAGATTGTATCTGCAAGCAGTCAACATCCTCTGGCTCTAACCTTCCATGTTCTGTGTACTCTAGCATCTCCCAAGATCACTTGGAGTTGAGGGCTGGAAGGAGGAGACAGTGCTGGAATCCCAGGTGAGGGTCTGTGGGTCTGTGGTTCTTCTCCTCTTTTACTACGGCGCAATAACAAGCTTCATCACCATTACCACAGGCTATACCACACCATTACCACAGGCTACACCAACCATTACTATCACTGAGTTTTTGTTTATTTCATCACCAGAACCAGAGTTATCTCTAGTTCAGATGGTGACAGGATGGTCACATTACATCCAGAGGAAAAAGGCCATACTACAGGAGTTATCATCTAATCTTTAGACCTCTCCCAGTAATACCACAAATTACTCTCCCAGTAATATCACAAATCATTGTACATTGAATTGTTACATCTCAGCAGATCCTTGATCTTTAGCTCTCAAGACCTTGATACTTTTCAAGATTACATATACGCTATTTGATCAAATGTCCTTCAGTTTGTGTTTGTCTGATGTTTTCTCTTGACCAAATTTATCAGGAACAGCTCAGAAGTTATGATAGTTTTTCCTCATTGCAAACTGTCAGCTGGTAATAATTTCAGTTTGTCCCATTACCGTGTTTTGGGGGCAAGTGATATTTGCCAAGTTTTTCCATTATAAACTTATTCATTATCTCTTCTTCTTTTTTTTTTTTTTTTTTTTTTTTTTTGGTTTTTCGAGACAGGGTTTCTCTGTGTAGCTTTGCGCCTTTTCCTGGAACTCACTTGGTAGCCCAGGCTGGCCTCGAACTCACAGAGATCCGCCTGCCTCTGCCTCCCGAGTGCTGGGATTAAAGGCGTGTGCCACCACCGCCCGGCTTCATTATCTCTTCTTAATTAATAACTATTTTTGAAGAGATATTTTGAAATGACATAAATACCCCATCGTTTCAGTGTTTTGGGGTACAGGTAAAGGAGGCATACACCCCACTGTCTTCTTCAGCAGTCTAAGGAGTTCCCTTAGAGCAGTGCTTCTCAACCTTCCTAATGCTGTGACCTTTTAATACAGTTCCTCATGTTGTGGAGACCCCCAACCATAAAATTATTTTCATTGCTACTTCATAACTGTAATTTTGCTACTGTTATGAATTGTAATGTAAATATCTGTCTTTTCTGATAGGTTTAAGTGACCCCTATGAAAGGGTCATTCGACCCCAAAGGGGTTGGGACCCACAGGTTGAGAACCACTGCCTTAGAGCTTTAGTGACCTTGACTCAAGATTCATGGCTGGGCATAAAATACTAAAGTTACTAAAAAACTATCAGCTCAATTTGGCTTCTAGATGTGTGAAGTTGAAACTATAATCGAGGCAAATATCTTATTTATTAAGTCCCATTAAAGGAAGACCCCCCTCATTCCACCTTTTGGTCCTAGCCTTGACTGTATACTACATTTCAAAAAGAAAATGGAGTCTGGGGCTACAAGATAAGAAGATTCAAATCCAGGCTGCTTCCTTTTTCCTAACACTATTTAATTCAAACATTACATTTGCACCTGTCTGTTCGTCTTTCCTTCCAGGTCCAATGACAGAAGTCTTTTTCTCTAGCTTAAGGCTAATCTCACTCTTCTACCTCCTCTGAGATTTTTGAGATTCTAATAGTGGCCCTTTTTATGTTGCACAAATTTATCAATTCAGAGGTTACTTATAGACCAGGCCAGTCAAGGCTACCAGTGAGACTCTGTCTCAAAAAGAAATTACTTATAAAATACTCAATATGTTCCAGGAATTATTCTTGATTTTAGGAACACGGAAGGGAATAAGACAAAGTACTCACTCTCTAGTGGATTTATAACACAGAGACAAGCTGATGGAAGAATAGATAACGAGCACTCTTTGGAGTGGTCAGAGAAAGTTGCTCTAAAGAATGGTGTTTGAGGAGTCTGGGGAGGTGACTCAGGCATTAAGTTGCTTGCAGTGCAGGTGAGGACCTGAGTTTGATCCCCAGAACCCATGGTGGCATGAACTTGTCATTCCGGCACTAGAGAGGCATAGACAGACATATCCCTTAGGCTTGATGGCCAGTAGACACGATGGCCAGCCAGTCCAGTCTTATCAAGACTGCAAAAAGAGAAGGTAGATATCCACTGAGATGTCCTCCCTCTCTGTCTCTCTCTGTGTCTCTCTTAAGCACACGCACACATACACAAGAATGGTGTTTGAGATGTCATGTGACTGCTGAGGAACCAGTGATATAAAATTTAAAGGAAGAGAAGTACAGGCAGAGGACCACAGTAACAGCCCTGATGAAATACGTACCTTAGTCTGTTGAAGGACAACAAGAAAATGAGGTGTAAGGTCTAGTGATGTAGCTTGGTTGGTAGAATGCTTGCCTAGCAAGCATGAGGTCCTGGGTTTGATCCTCAGTACCACAAAAACTGGGTGTGGTGGGGGATACTTGCAATCCTAGCACCCAGGAAGTGGAGGGAGGAAGACCAGAAGTTCAAAGTTCTCCTCAGCTACACAGGGAGTTGGGGTCCAGCTTGAATAGAGACACTCAAAAAAATAAAAGCGAGAATAAAACAGAGTCAGTGTGATGAGCAAAGGCCCCAATAGTAGCTGAGATTAAAGACTGTGGGAGCCCACAAAAGTTTCCTAGTGAGAGCTGAGCTTGCTTTACATGGCAGGGCTGCATTAGGGGATGGCTTGACCACGTGCATGGTCACCAGGTGGTTAGGATGGTCTGCACTTGGTTGTGCTCGGGGGAGGTCTTTTGCTCCACCCCTTGGCATTCCTTTAAAAGCTCTTTAGTAGAGACAGAAAGGGCTGGTGGGTTTTGATCCAGCCCTCCTGAGGCTATCCTGTGTTTCTGTCTCTCTCCTCTTTAATTCTATCTACATATTCCTTATTTCTCCCTGCTCAAGAGTACCCTGGGGGGAAAAGTGGGGGCAGGCCCCCCACAATGGACATAGAAGAGGAATTCTAAATGATCCCTACAGACTAGAGCAGATGATAATGTTTATTGAAAGTACCAAGGGTCTTGAGAGGGGAGTTACTTTTACTGTTATAATTGTTGTGTTTCTACAGTCCTTACATGGAGTTTCAAAATGCATGTCTCTAGAAAAAAGATGAGGAACCACTAGCTGGATTTATTGCCGAATAATCCTTCATATGATATATCGTGTTTGTTGAGTCCTTTTTAACTTCTTTTAAGGTTTGAACACTAAATTCTTCCTAGAACTATGTTGACAGTTATTGTAGCTTCATTTCTGTTGCTGTGATAAAATACCCTGGCAACAAGCAACTTCGGGGAGAAAGGAGTTTATTTTCACTTACAATTCCAGGTTACAGTCCATCATTGTGCGGAAGCCAAGGCAGGAACTTCTAATAATTAGTCAAGAGAAGAGAAAAATGAATGTATACATGCTTGCTTGTGCTTAGCTCAATTTCTTCATTCTTACATAGTTCAGGATACCCTGCCTAGGGGATGGTGTGGTGCACAGTGGGCTGGGTCTTTCCACATCAATAGCTTGATTAAGATAATACCCCATGCCCACAGGCAAACCCAGGGTAGACAGTCTCTCATAGGTAATTCTAGTTCATTAGAAGTTGACAATTAAAGCTAACCACCACAATGTATAGGAGAAAGCAATTTTTATGATCATATAAACTCCCTGGTCTAGTGCCACATATAATTAGTCTCCTAAAACAGGACTCCATAAGAACATGCCTACTTCTTGACCTAGATAGATATAAAGCAGCTACATGTGAATAGCGATCAATGGGTGGGACACTTATTAATTAAAACTCCAAAGATATAATTTCTTACACTGTGGGCCTTGGACAGGATTGAAGATAATATTTTCCTTATTTCCTCCACTTGTTTTCCCTCTGCATTTTCTTCCACATTTGGCCATTTCCTCATCCACCTCAGGTTCATAATAATCTCAGATGGCCCAATGCATGCTCAGAGTGGGGTGGGGAAGGGAGGGAGAGTGAGGAAGAGAGGAAATAAAAACAAATCCATTCACAAAACGGTGTTTTACATTCCTAAGAGTGTTATTGGCATTTGGGAAGAGTTATAGAGAGGATAATGAATGACTAGTGAGGGAATTTTGTACAGTAAAGGGAATAATTTGGGACTTAAAACTTTAAAAGGCTCATACTATCCCTCATTTACACAATGCAGAACCCACAGTCCACACTTCTGATATCCTGACTCTCACAGAAATTCCCTTTGAAATCTAGACTTAAGGGGAGGGAAAACATGAAAGTACAGGGTGAATATTTGGGAAGAGGAAGGAGACTGGAGAGTTGGTTAATACAACCAAAGTACATCATACATATGCATGAAAGTGTCATAGAGAGTCACATTGCTTTGTGCACAATTAATATATGCTAGTAAAAAGGAGAATATATATATATGGAGAGAGAGAGAGACCACACATATATATATGGAGGCTAGAAGAGAATGTTGGATTCCCTGGAACAGGAGTTACAGGCCGCTGACATGGGGTGCTGGGAACTGAACCCAGGTCGTCCGCAAGAGGAGCAAGTGTTCTTAACCACTGAGCCATCTCTCCAGCTCCCGTTTTTCCTTCCTTCCTTCCTTCCTTCCTTCCTTTTTTTTTTTTTGAGACAGGATTTTAGTAAGTTTTGTTTATCACCTAAGAAACTGCCCAGTCTCAGGTTTACTTTTGCCCAGTCTTCTGCTTTTCTAACTCCAGATCTGACCTCATTTGTGCGGTACACAAATATCACAATTTGTTCCCAACTGAGTTAATGTTTTCTTCCCTCCAAACTGTTTCTCTTCTAGAATTTCCTCTTTTCCAAGTTACTAGCAGAATCGGGAGGGTCAAAACCCAGGCAAATCTAGCAAGCTCAGCTCAGCCGCTAGCTCTTAACAGGCCACTTAGAAAGACAAACGGCAGTGTAAAGCAGAGACAAGAGATTTAACCAATAAGGCCTCACTGAGAAGAGCAACTGCTGAAAGTCCAGTGACCCTACCAAGTCCCATCATCTGGGTCCTGACATGAGGAGGTTTGGGCTTAAACAGAGTGCAGCTAAGCAGTCCTGATCAAGATGTGGTCTCCTCCACAGCTGACCTGTTATTTGGTCCTAGCTAGCTTCTCCTGCAGGATGGTCTGACAAGCTTTCAGAACTGTGAGAAAGCTTTCCATGGGAGACAGGTTCCTACTCTGACTGGCATCAGGTCATCCAGCCTAAGATCACTGGGGAAATTCCAAATCCCTAGGGACCATTGTGGAAATAATAGCCAAGGGAGGGTCACAGGTGTCTCTCTTTGGAATACCTTTTCTCTTGCCAGGATGGGTTTTAGCACCATTCTCTACTCAACATAGGAAATTAGCTAGCCAAGAGTTACCCCCAATGTGGCTCTTCTTTCTCGAAGCTGCTATTGGGACTGGAGAGATGGCTCAGCAGTTAAGAGCGCTTGCTGCCTTTCCAGGGGACTCTGGCTCAGATTCCAGCACTCAGGTTGAGTGGCTCATGGCAGCCTCTAACTCCTGTGCCATGGGATCTGATACCTTCACCTGGTTTCCGTGGGGACTGGTACACATGTGGCACACACTCATAAATAAGAATAAAACTTTAAAAAAAATCACTAAAATCAGCCAGTTTGGGGTTGGAGAAATAGCTGGCCCAACAGTTAAGAGCACTTGCTATTCTTGCTAAGGACCTGAGTTCGGTTCCCAGCACCCACGTGGTGGCTTACAATCACTATTAACTCCAGTTCCAAAGAACTTGGTACTCTCTCCTGGTCTCGGAGGGTGTCAGGCATGCATGCAGTGCAGATGCATATATACCGGCAAAACTCACAAAAATACAATACAAATAAACAACAAAACCAAAGTGTTTTGGTTTTTTGGCTCTTTTTTTTTTTTTTTTTTTTTTTTTTTTTTTGGTTTTTCGAGACAGGGTTTCTCTGCGTAGCTTTGCGCCTTTCCTGGAACTCACTTGGTAGACCAGGCTGGCCTCGAACTCACAGAGATCCGCCTGCCTCTGCGTCCCGAGTGCTGGGATTAAAGGCGTGTGCCACCACCGCCCGGCGGTTTTTTGGCTCTTTTGGGGGGCCATCACCCAGCTCCCACGTAAATCACACACAGAGGCTTATTTTTTTTTAATTATTTATTTACTATCTATACACAGTGTTCTGCTTGCTTGCATGTACCTGAACACCAGAAGAGGGCACCAGATCTCATTACAGACGGTTGTGAGCCACCATGTGGGTGCTGGGAATCAAACTCAGGACCTCTGGAAGAGCAGGCAATGCTCCTAACCACTGAGCCATCTCTCCAGCCCCCGGAGGCTTATTCTTAATTATGCATGTCTGGCCTTTGCTTGGCTTTTTTCTTGCCAGCTTTTCTTAAGTTATCCCGTCTACTTTTTGCCTCCGGGCTTTCCCCATTCTCTTGTGTAAATTTTACTCTTACTCCGTGGCTTGCTGTGTAGCTGGGTGGCCGGCCCCTGGCGTCCTCCTTCTCTGGCTCCTTCCTTTTCTCCTTCCAGATTTCTCTTATATATTCTCTCTGCCTGCCGGCCCTGCCTAACAACTGTGATCATTTCTTCTCTTCCTTTGCTCACACATTACTCAGTGAGTACCTACAGCTTGTTGGAAAACATTTTAAGATCTGGGAATCCAATGATGCACGAAACAGGCAGGCCAATGTCATATTCTCTGGATTGTTCTATGTGATCTTTGCCATGGACCCTGTCCCTTTGTTTCCAGTTTGCCAGTTTAACCACACTCAGAGCTTTCCATTAAGTTTCTTTCCACACCAATACTTATTAGTTTGGAAAACTTATGTTAGCTTAAATGTCCCTTCTTTGGGAAAACTCTCTGGAAAGGGCATATCTGTTTGTGTATCTCCATCTAAAGTTACTGATAATTAAAGACTTAAAATTTGTATGCTTCTTTTTTGGGGCTTTATGCTCAAATTTCTACACTGGAAAAAAAAAGGTAAAAAACAGTAAGTTACAGAGACATCATCTTTGCCCTTAATGTCTGCTCTTGGGACTAGAGGGGGAGAGAGGAAAGCTTTGAAGCATGTGATTGTGGTACCAGGATACTTCAGAAAGATAGGGAACTCTTCATGAACTTGCCTATCACCCATGAGCAGAGGATTTGTTCTTTTTTGTTTTTTCTTTTGAGGCAGGGTCTCAATAGGTAGCCTTGGCTAACCTGGAACTGCTATGTAAACCAGGCTGACCTCGAACTCAAGAGACATTCACCTGCTTCTTGCCTCCCTGAGTGCTGAGATTCAAGGTGTGGGCTATCACACCTGCAACGATTTGTGTTTTGTTCATGACTCTATCTTCAGCACCTGAAATTCAGAGGCGGAACGACAACCACTAACGCATCTACTGGTTTCAAGTCTTTTTTCGTTTATTCATGTTGAACACGTTTACTTCCTCCATGTAGTATGATCTCACTATCTAATGGTATCCGCATACTGTATCTTGTCATCGGCTTTTTATTTTATAGTGTGTCTGTTCCAGTCTCAGCAAAGGCTCTGGCAAACAACAACAACAAAAAACTTGGGAAAGTAACTCGAGGGCGGCAGCCTAACATGTTTTTGCTTTTCAGTAAAAGTTGGCTAAACTTAAAAAGGCAGGACCGAGGACTCCAGTCTGTGGGGAAGCTAAAAACAAAACAAAACAAAACAAACAAACAAACAAACAAACATTTCGCATACAGGAGTGAGATAACCAAACCGGTCTTTTAGGCACTCTTTCGGATTTTTGGGCGAGAAAAGAACCAACAGGATGGAAAGGTGCAATTGTTATTTCCGGTGCTTAGTGACCCACAAGAACAACGTCCATCTCAGGATAGGGTAGGAAAAGACTTCCGGTGCTCCGCTCTTTTAAAAGACTTGCTGAGTCACTCTGGGAGCAGAGTCGAAGAAATACACGGCAAATGGGTGAAGAGGAAGATCAGCATTCACTATCTTGGCTCCCCCCTGGGTCGTCTCGCTGGGGAGTATTTCCGCAGGGACACGGCGCACGACGCGGCTTCCTTAAAACAGCCACCTGAGCACGTCACAATCGCAGCAAGGCTTCTCCCATCATCCTCCGCCTCTTTCCCTTCGCCCCGCCCACGTCGGGTTTCGAAATGCTCTCTGGGTGCGTCAGGAACCCGGCCTGTTCCTATTGGCTCCTCTCCTTTCATGCTCCTATTGGCTGTCCCGGCAAACGTGACGGCTGTCCAGCCTTGTGATTGGCTAGAAGCTATAGCGTCATTGGCTGTCAGGAGGGTGGGATGAAGGAAGTCGGTGTGAGCGAGGCCGGGTTGGAGGAGGGGTTCAGGCCTGTCCTCCCCAGCGGCTGCGGCAGCAACAACGCCGGCCGCCGCCGCCGCCCCTGGGACGCGGAGGAGGAGGAGTGGCTGGAGGAGGAGGAGGAGGAGGAGGTGGTCCTGGGGAGCGGGATGTCCAGCGCGACGACTTGCTGGTGAAGGCTGAGGAGAGTCGCGGTTGCTGCAGTCTGTGCCACCGGGAGGAAGTTGTGGTGTGAGGCCGGGCGGGAGCTTACGGCTCTGGGGCGAATCGGAGCACGGGGTCTGTGTGAAGAATCTGCGAGACCTTTTCCTACGCTGACCATGCCTGGAAGAAACAAGGCGAAGTCCACCTGCAGCTGTCCAGACCTGCAGCCCAATGGACAGGACTTGGGCGAGAGCGGCCGGGTTGCCCGTCTAGGAGCGGATGAATCTGAGGAGGAGGGACGGAGCGGGTCTCTCAGTAATGCCGGCGACCCTGAGATCATCAAGTCTCCCAGCGACCCCAAGCAGTACCGGTGAGGGACGAGGCTCGGACTGGGGAGAACAGGGTGCGGGCTTCGGTTGGTGCTGCCATGACTTCTGGTCTCCGTGTCTCCCGGAGGAGCAACAGGGCGTTATTACTTCTCATCCCAAATGTGTGTTTGGGTGGAGGTGGCAAGGGCAATTTGGGGTGTTCCAGAGGAGTCTCTGTGTAGCTCTGGCCGTCCTGGAACTTACTCTGTAGACCAGGCTGGCCTCGAACTCAGAGGTCCACCTGTCCCTTCAGTGCTGGGATTAAAGGTGTGCGCCACCATCGCCCGGCTAATTTTGACTTCCATTGAGGCAAGGACTGAGGTTTCCACGAGGAAGACAGGATGGGGCGGGGGGGGTGGGTGTGTTATGAAGAAAGATTGACAGCGATCTTAATTTTCGAGGAGAGGCTATTTGAGATGTGTCTGTTATTTCTATTCAGTTTCAATACAAAGGTATATCAGAGTCCCTTAAATAAAAGAGAGGTAAAACGGAGTGACAATTCCGACGAGGATGGTGTGGTTTTAGTAAAAGAACTTTACGACATAGCTGGCCAAAGATGGAGTGGCTTGTGACCATGGGTAGTCCGCCGTAACTAGAATTGGCTAGATGACTTCTTCCAAAAAAATGTATTAGATAGGACTTGGGCCTCAGTTGGGTGAATGATAGGCTTGTAAGATCCCATCTAATCCAGTGTTTCAATCAGTAATGAATGGTGACTCAGTCCCCACCTGAATGACATAAGAGTTTGTTTCATAAAATGTGGCTATCTTGTATTTGAAATAGTTCATATTATCTAACAGCTTCGTTTCACTGGTTGAGGAAATCCCAGAGAGTTTTTCTTGCTTAGAATTAGGCAGTGAAATAATATTGGAGCTTGAATGAAACTGGCCATTTGACACAAAACAGCCACTTGTGCTATTTGCCGATATTTTAAAGAGTTTCATATTCGTGTTGAGTTAGAAACCTAAATAGTCTAGGTCCAAATTTATTATAAGCCTACAGTGTGTTAAAGAGTAGAAAAGAACCCTAGAGATCTTTCCTACTTTCTCCCACTCCTATTTTACAGAAAACTCAGGTCCAGAACGCAGTGACACAGCCCCCCCCCCTTCCCCACTTCAAGACTAGCTTCATTTCTCTGTATATTTTTTGACAGGCCGTCAGGGTCAAGGTCTCTATAAATAGGGGATAACTTTTCTTGTCAAAGATGTAGTTGTTCTCGAAAAACCAAAAAAAAAAAAAAAGATGTAGTTGTAACATGTAAGTTGAAAGTAATAAAATCACTTGGTTTTTGCCCCCCAGTTTAAATTGTCAGTACAGGCTTTAGTGGGTTTTGTTTGTTTGTTTGTTTTTTGGTTTCCTGTTCATATAAAGTTACCCAATAATAGCTAAATGTCAGATACTGTTCTAATTGTTTTAGATGTATTTATTCATTGACCTTATTTTTTGCAAATTGCCTTAAGAAATACTTACTAAATTTATGTCAGATGCCAAAATAGCATTTCTGCACCTTGGTCATATATACTGCAATAAATAACTTTCTATCCAGAGTGGCATACAAAAATGATTAAACTTATAGTGTAGGAGGATGTAGACATTTTAAAAAGTAAAACGGGGGCTAGAGAGATAGCTCAGAGGTTAAGAACACTGGCTGTCTTCCAGAGGTCCTGAGTTCAGTTCCCTGCAACCACATGGTGGCTCACAACTATCTGTGATGAGATCTGGCGCCCTCTTCTGGCCTGCAGGGATACATGCAGGCAGAATGTTGTATACATAATAAATAAAAATATCTTTAAAAAAAAAAAGTAAGCGAGAGTGGGGCATGGTAATGTACCCCTATAATCCCAGCACTGTGCAGGTGGAGGAAGGAGAATCAGAACTCAAGAGTCATTATATAGCTTGGGCCACATAAGACCCTGGCTCAAAAAGCAGACTGAGGAGGGGGAAGCAAAATCAGGGACCTAAGGTGTATGGAACCCTCATGGACGTGTGTATGTTAGAGTAGATTAAAGAACAGAGTAGGAAGTGATAAGCTAGAGTGGCTAGAGAGCTTCTTCTAGAAATGTATGAGACAGGACTTGAACCTCAGTTGGTTGAATAGTAGTATGTAGGATCTCTTCTAATCCTCCAGTGTTCCAATGTAATGAACTAGTTTGTGGGACAAGGAAAAGGAATACTTCAAAATAGAGATAATGCACCTGGATGTGGTGGTGCACAGCTTTTTTTTTTTAATTTTTGATTTTTTATTCATTTTTCTTTATTAAGAAATTTTCTACTCCTCATGCTATCCACAGACCTCCCTCCTCCCTCCTCCCACTCCCCAGCCCTCTTTCCCAAGCCACCCCTTATCCCTACATCCCCCAAATCGAGGTCTCCCATGGGAAGTTAGCAGAGCCCAGCAAACTGAGCCTAGGCAGGTCCAAGTCCCTTCCCACTGCACCAAGGCTGTGCAAGGTGTCACACCACAGGCACCAGATTCCCAGAAGCCTGCCCATGCACCAGGGACAGATCCCGATCTCCCTGCCTGGGTGTTCCCCAAACAGTTCGAGCCAAACAACTGTCTTCTGTGTCCAGAGGGTCTAGTCCAGTCCCATGGGGGCTCCACAGCCACCAGTCCACAGTTCATGGGTTTCCACTAGTGTGGCCCGTCATCTCTGCATGTCCTCTCATCATGATCTCGACGTCCCTTGCCTGCAGTGTCTCTCCTCTCTCTCATCAACTGGATTCCTGGAGCTCAGCCTGGTGCTTGGCCATGGATCTCTGTATCTGCCTCCATCTGTCACTGGACAAAGGCTCTATGATGACAGCTAGGTTATTTGCTAGACTGGTCACCAGAGTAGACTGGTCCAGGCACCCTCTGGACCACTGCCAGCAGACCAAGGTGGGGTCAACCTTGTGGATTCCTGAGAGCCTCCCCAGCACCCTGCCTCTTCCTATTCCCATGATGTCCTCATCTATCATGGTATCTTCCTCCCTGCCCTCCCACTCTGTCCCTGTTCCAGCTTGACCCTCCCATTTCCCTATGTTCTCATCCCCCACTCCTCGCCCTCTGCCACCAACCCCCCACACCCAGTCCACTCATGTAGTTCTCATCCACTTCTCCTTCACAGGGTCATCCATGTGTCCCTCCTAGGGTCTTTTCCTGTTAGCTAGCCTCTCTGGAATGTGGGTTGCAGTCTGGGTGGCACACAGCTTTAATCCCAGCACTCGGGAGGCAGAGGCAGGAGGATCCCTGAATTCAAAACCAGCCTGGTCTATAAATTGAGTCCCAGGAAAGCCAGGGCTACATAGAGAAACACTGTCTCAAACAAAAAAAAACAAACCAAACAAAAGAAGAGATAATGCTTGAGTTACTTTGAGTTTCAACACATACACACACACACACACACACACACACACACACACACACACACACACACACACACACACCAAGCAGAAAAGACAATGCTTAAGAGTTACTTTGAGTTACAAAAAAGGAAAAAACAAAAAAACAAACCCACACCAAGCAGAGAAGATAATGCTTAATGGTTACTCTGAGTAAATTGTTGAATTTCTATTTTATGGCCTTTGTTTAAATCATGAGCTTCCCTTTTTGACCACTTTTACCTTTTTTATGTACTGAAGTTTCAAATTGACTTTTTTTTTTTTTTTTTTTTTTTTTTTTTTTTGGCCAGGCTCTCATTAATTGGTCTGGAACTCACTGTGTAGACTAGGCTAGTTCTGAGTGCTGGATTTATAGGCGTGCACCACCACATTGTCTTACAGTTTGACTTTTGAAGAAAATTTTATTTTTATTTTTTCACTTTAAATAAAGGTGGAGCCAGGCGGTGGTGGCACACGCCTTTAATCCCAGCACAGGGCGGCAGGGCCAGGCAGATCTCTGTGAGTTCAAGGCCAGTCTGGGTTACAGAGATCCAGGACAGGCACCAAAGCTACACAGAGAAACCCTGTCTCAAAAAACCAAAATAAACAAACATACAAATAAATAAATAAATAATGTGGAAAACTTCAGAACTAGATCTTGGAATTTAAATTCTGTGAAGTTTTGTATCTAGAAACAAACATATCAAAAGTCTGCAACCCCAGAACTAAATCACCTTTCTAATACTTGCACATAGATGTTAACTTGTGCAACACCTTTCTAGCCAAAACTGATTGTTTCCATTGTGTTTCTGTAGGATTTTGTCCATGATCCACTATAGTACATAGTCATCATATTAAGTCTTTTGAATAGGTGAATGAACACCAGACCTGTTTAGAGGAATATTATGGTGAAATAATCCCATCAAAGCTCTATCAGTTTGCATAGTTGGCAGAATTTTATTTTTATTTCTCTCTCTTTTTGAAATGTTGACAATACCTCCAAGATTACATTTTCCCCTTGACGTGTGTGTGTGTGTGTGTGTGTGTGTGTGTGTGTGTGCGCGCGTGTGCGCGCGCGCGCCAGAAGACAACTTGCAGAGGTGGTTCTGTCCTTCCACTGTGTGAGTTCTGGAGTTGATCTCAACCCAGCTAGTTGGTCAGGCTTGCCGAGTACCTACCTGCTGGCCCGGTTATCTCTGTGTGCTTACTATAGGAAGTAAAGCATAGTAAATGAGGTACAGGCTGTGTCTGAGTATTGATTATGTTGTTGAACAGAAAGAGCACACTCCAGCTATATTGAGGACATTAATATGTGCTGATTTCCTAGTTTAATAGTGAGATACTTAGAAGCAGAAACCTTAGACAAATCCAAGTTATCAGAAGGCAGACATATATAAAAATTAAGAGAAAATTTCCTTTTGTATTGAATGGTAAGAACATGGGCTGATTTGTTGATTTTTTTTTTTTTTTTTTTTTTTTTTTTTTTTTACTAAAACCTAGTGGTATAATAAGTGCTTCATTGAATATGTGACGGATTAATTTTCTTTGTATGTGTACATACAAGTTAGTGGTGAGATCATAGGCTCTTAGATTTATAAAAAAAAATCATTTTGTGTTTACTTGTATATAAATTCTAGGAACTTAGAACCTTCTATTTCTTGGTCTGATACCTGAATCCACACTCCAGTGCCCTTAAAATTTTTAAGTTTTATGTGTATAAATGTTTTCCCTGCATGTATGCATGTGTACCATGGGCATGCCTGGTACCCTCAGAGGTCAGAAGAGGGCATCATTTGGGGCTGTGTTATCTGTAGTGGTAGAGTCAGGGAGCAGACACTGAAATGGAATGTAATAGGTATCAATGTGTAAAGTCACTGTGTATTCAGTTCCCAGTCTAAGCTATGTGACCTTGAGCAGGTTAATCTCTTTAAGGCTCAGGACCTTTAAGAGACATAGCAGGGCCGGGCGGTGGTGGCGCACGCCTTTAATCCCAGCACTCAGGAGGCAGAGCCAGGTGGATCTCTGTGAGTTCAAGGCCAGCATGGACTACCAAGTGAGTTCCAGGAAAAGGCGCAAAGCTACACAGAGAAACCCTGTCTTGGAACCCCCCCCCCCCCCCCCCAAAAAAAAAGAGAGAGAGAGAGAGAGACATAGCAGGACAATCCTAAACAATTGAAATATGTAACACGAATTGCTAAATGGTCTTATAACAAAAAACCCAGAACCAAATATTGGGGTGAAAGCTGAAAGATCAGAGAGACAAAGGAACAAGCCACAGCCATTTCTTACCTCTAGGACTTCTTAGCCTGAAAAGCTTTCCTCAGGCAAAGGACTTTAGTTCCTGTCTCATGCCTTATATACCTTTCTCTGCCCACCTATATCATTGCCTGTCTCAACTTTTCTAGTGCTAGGATTAAAGGTTTGCGACTCCCAAGTATTGGGTTAAAGGTGTGTGCCACCACTGCCTGACTCTGTTTCTTTCCTAGACTGAGTCAGTCTCATGTAGTCCAGGGTGGCTTTGAACTCACAGAGCTCCAAATGTATCTCGGCCTCCTGAGTGCTAGGATTAAAGGTGTGTGCCACCACTGCCTGGCTTCTATGTTTAATCTAGTGGATTCTTCTGTTCTCTGATCTTCAGGCAAATTTATTAGGGTATATAATATATCACCACAGAAATAGAAACTGACAGTCAGGAAGAAGCAGAAGGAAAACTTAAGTGAAGACCCACTGAAAGAGAACACTTTAGCAAGGAATGAGTGTCCGACATCCTCATTACTGGATACTGTACAGTAACAAGATTTGAAGTCTTTCAGAGACCTAAGAATTTATTCCTGGTGAAAATGCTTTCAAAGAAACAATAAGGAAGCAGATGTGTTGAACTGTTTAAAGAATGAATGGGGCCGGGTTGTGGCATGCCTTTAATTCCAGCACTCGGGAGGCAGAGCCAGGCAGATCTTTGTGAGTTCGAGGCCAGCCTGGTCTACAGAGTGAGATCCAGGAAAGGTGCAAAGCTACACAGAGAAACCCTGTCTCAAACCACCCCCCCAAAAAAAAAAAAAAAAAAAAAAAAGAATGAATGGGAAGCATGAAATTTTAGGTCACCAGGGAGATATTTTTCAAGATTTTTTTTAAAAGAAATCCGTCTGCCTGTCTGTCTGCCTGTCTGTCTGCCTGTCTGTCTGCCTGCCTGTCTGCCTGCCTGCCTGCCTGCCTGCCTGCCTGCCTGCCTGTCTACAGAGTTTCATATATTCTAGGTTGGCCTTAATCTCATTATGTAACCCAGGCTGACTTTGAACTTTGGATCTTCCTACATCTACCTCTCAAGTGCTAGGATTATAGGCATATGCTCCCACACACAGTTTATGCAGTGCTGGGGCTCAAACCCAGTGCCTTGTGAGTGCCAGGTAAACTGAATTATACTCCCAGCACCTCAAGAAGATTAAAATAATTATTTAAAAAATTTTTATGTGTGTAGATGTTCTACCTCAATGTATGTTTGTGCACCACATGTATTCCTGATACCCAATGAGAGCAGAAGAGTGCTGCTTTGGACCCCCTAGAACTGGAGTTACAGACAGTTTGAGTCACCATATGGGTGATGGGACTTGGATTCAGGTTCCCTGGAATAAGTAGCCAGTGTTCTTAATTGCTGAGCCACTTCTAGCCCAAGAAGATAGTTTAAGGTGGAAGGGATGAGAACTTTTTTGATAATGCGTTGCCTAGAGTAGAGGGAGAGCTTTTTCAGGGTGGAGGAGATGACGTGTTTAGCACTTAAAGAATTTGAAAGTGAAGATAATCCTCAGATAGTTAGGAAGTGACAAGATTCATAGTATCTGTGGAATTATTGGTTTTTGAAGAGATAGAAAAATGTCCTGTGAAGTGGAGAAATCGGAGAAAGTAAAAGAAAATAAGTAGTGTGCACACAAGTGTTGAAGGCTGATTCGCTCCCTGTATGCATGGCGGTGTATTTAAGTGGTTGGCTAAGTTGTGAGCAGAAGCAGTAGCAGCTATGAAGAAAACTTTGATTGGTTGTTCTGACAAGTCTTTTGTCACCTAACACAAGCTAGGGTTATCTCCGAAGAGAAAACTGCTGTTAAGAAAATGTTTGTAGGAGAGTCTGTGGGGCATTTTCTAGGTTGGTTGATATAAGAAGATCCAGTGAAGTTGCAAAAGGAACTTAAGCATCCCTCAAAGACTCTATTGAGGCTATTCGTGTGATATTTTGAATTAAGATTTTGTGGTTTTGGCAGCTAGGGCTTAAGAATCAGCTCTGATTTGCAAGAGACTGGTACCAGTGAAGTAAAACCATTGCTTTAGTGGACACTTGATGGTGGTTAGCTGGTGCTGAAGTATCAGCCATGATTAATACGAAATGGGCATCACTGAGGTGAAATCTTCTGCAAAGTGTTTCCTTAGGGTCAGCACACAGAAGCTGTAGTACAGAGAATGGCTAAGGTTGCATCTTAAGCTGATAGCCAAACTGGGTAATGTGTAAGAGTGCTGTGGATATCGCTCTATATAAATAAAACACTTATGGCCAATGACCAGACAGGAAGTATAGGCGGGACAAGGAGAGAGGAGAATTGGGGAAACAGGAAGAAGGAGGGGAGACACAGCAGCCACTGCCAGGACAAGCAACATGCAAAGATGCCAGTAAGCCACCAGCCACGTGGCAAGGTATAGATGTATAAAAATGGGTTAATTTAAGATAAAAGAACAGTTAGCAAGAAGCCTGCCACGGCCATAAAGTTTATAAGTAATATAAGCGTCTGAGTGATTATTTTATACGTGGATTGTGGGACTGCGGGGCTTGGTGGAACCTGGAGAGAAGCCCTCCAGCAACATAAGAGACTCCCACTTGGTATTATTTTTGAGGGCATGAAGGGTCATGGGGAGCTGCTGAGGTTTGGCACCATGTGACAGGGTCAGAGCCCCTGATGAGAGGCCAGGAGGCCATTGCTGAAGGTTCAGGCTCAGTTTCAGTGGAGACTCTAGAATATTGGAGATGTCAGAAATATGGGATGACTGCCAAGAACGGAGCAGCTGTGGAGTGGAGCCAGCCTGAGCCCGTGGGCTGAGCTTTGTGTGCTGTGAAGGACAGAGTCAGAAAAGTGGGTTGCCTGAGCTCTTTGGAGCCTAGGAAATCATGATTGAATACCACGCCATGGAGCTAACAGGATTTAATTTACAGTGCTGGATGTTGTTCTGCTTTGATTTAATTGTAACTGCTCTGGTTCTTCCCTCTTGGAATAAGAAATATGTAACTTACTTTTGATTTTACAGAAGCCCACAATTGAGACACTTTGGATTTTTATTGTTTTCTGTCCCCCCCCCCCTTTTTTTTTTTTTTTTGAGACAGGGTTTCTCTGTGTAGCTTTGGAGCCTGTCCTGAAACTCTGTAGCCCAGGCTGGCCTCGAACTTACAGAGAACCTCCTGCCTCTCTGCCTCCTGAGTGCTGGGATTAAAGGCGTGCGCCACCACTGCCCAGCTTCACTTTGGATTTTTAAAGAGAGGTTGGATATAAAGAGACTGAACTTATAAAGTGTTGAAAATTTAAAAAATTTTTACTTTTATTGATTCTTTGTGGATTTCACATCATGCATTCTGATCCCACTTATCTCCCTTGTCCCCTCAAGTTCTCCCTCTGCCCTTGCAACCTCTCCCCGAAACAAACCAAATTTAAAAGAAAAACCTCAAACCAAACAAAACAAAACAAAAATGAAAAAAAAAATGAAATTTTTTAAAAACTGCAGGAATTTGAAAGTTATTCTGTGTTTTGTATTGTGATAGTAACGTGAGAAATTAGAGATAAACAAGAAAGCAAAGGTTATGGGTTAATAGTGATGTATTTGTATGTCAACTTGACAAGGAGTCAGTTTTGCTGGTTAATTTTTTGTTTCTGCTTGTATTATTTATTTATTTATTTATTTATTTATTTATTTATTTATTTATTTATTTATTGTGAACTTTATACAAGCTAGAGTCACCTGGGAAGAAGGAAGGAACCCCTATTGAGAAAATGCTTCCATTATATTGGCCTATAGGAAACTTTGTGGGGCATTTTTTTGATTAATAGTTGATTTAATAGTTGCCCACTGTGGGCAGTACCACCCCTGGGCAGGTGGTCCTGGGTTGTATAAGAAAGCAAGCTGAGCAAGCCATGGAGGGCAAGACAGTAAACAGTGATCTTCCATGGTCTGTGTGGTCTGTGTTTCATTTCCTGCCTCTAGGTTCCTTCCTGGACTTCCCTTCGTGATGATAAGCTGTAAAATGAGATAAACCCTTTTCAGGTGGCTTTTGGTCATGTTGATTATCACAGAAATAGAAAGAAAAGCAGGGCACTGGTGGAAGTTGATAGCTAATGCAGAGAATACTGAAGAGAATAGGTGACAGTTGTTGAATGCCACTAAGAATTTGTGGATCCTTTGTGTGAACAATGGCAAAAGGAGAATGATGTTTTAAGATTAATCTGAAGGCTATTGCTTAGATTCTTTGTCAAGACTGGTTTAGAAGGCAAAGTTGTGTGTTGAGTAGTGTACACTGGCACATGTGGCACCAGGTTTTCTCTAAGTGGTATGCTCCCTCTTCCTTTTTGTGTGTGTTTTTATTTTCTTGAGACAGAATTTCCCTGTGTAGTCCTGGCTGTCCTGGAACTCGCTCTGTAAACCAGGCTGGCCTCAAACTCACAGAGATCCGCCTGCCTTTGCCTCCCAAGTGGTAGAATTAAAGGTGTGTGCCATAACATCTGGATTCTTTTTTATTTTTAAATCTTTGAAAATTTATTTTATGTGTTTGAGTGTTTTATGTGCATGCCTGGTGCTCACAGAGGCCAGAAGATTGTTTGATCCCCTGGAACTGGAGTTACTGGTAGTTGTGAGCCACCATGTCGATGCTGATCTACCCTGGTCCTCTGGAAGAGCAGCAATTGCTCTTATCCACTGAGGTATCTTTCTAGCCCTTCAGTTTTCTTTTAGGTGTTCCCCTACTAACTCAATGTAATAAATGTTGGCAGACTAAAACTTAAGGAATGTGGAGAATATATCTGCTTTAGTCGCTGTGTGCCTAGCACAGTGTCGATTCTCTAATACCATTTATACAGTATGTGGATGCTAGGTATTACACAGTAAATGACTGCTAGGCATTTTTTGTAAAACTCCTAGTAATATTTTTCCCAGAAATTTCTTAGATTAAATTTAAAAATACTTTTATTTCCTAGAAAACAAGTATAAATAGGCAAGTTACAAAACAAGTACAGGTTATAGAAATAATAACCCATGGCAATATTGTATATCTGATTTATATGGAAGCTTGTGTTTAATATATAGCAAGCACTTAAAAAAATAACTATAGCCGGGCCTTTAATCCCAGCACTCAGGAGGCAGAGCCAGGCGGATCTCTGTGAGTTCGAGGCCAGCCTGGTCTCCAAAGCGAGTTCCAGGAAAGGTGCAAAGCTACACAGAGAAACCCTGTCTCGAAAAACCAAAAAACAAAACAAAACAAAAAAACAAAACTATATAGCGGGCAGTGGTGGCGCATGCCTTTAATCCCAGCACTCAGGAGGCAGAGGCAGGTGGATCTCTGTGAGTTCAAGGCCAGCCTGGACTACCAAGTGAGTTCAGGAAAGGCGCAAAGCTACACAGAGAAACCCTGTCTCGAAAAATCAAAAAAAAAAAAAACAAAAAAAACCCAAAAAACCAAACAAACCGAAGAAAACATATATTTATAGTTACTAAGTGATATTTATTTGTATAAGGTTATTGTTTGGTTTAGTTGTTGTTTTTGTTGTTGTTGTTGTTTGTTTGTTTGAGATAGGGTCTCATTATGTAGTCTTTGCTGACCTGGAATTCACTGGCTAGTCTTGAACTTGTGGTTCTGCTGCTGCCTCCGAAGGCTGGGCTTAAGCTGTGCCACCATGTCCAGGTTGCAGCATGGCTTTTATAATAGTAAAAAGTTGACAGTAGTTTTTATCACGATTGTTCAAAGATTATGTAATGGTCAGTTTACAATGAAGATAATTCAAGCTATAGAAAGATAAGTGTTTCTTCTTTCTTTTCTTTTCTTTCCTTTTCTTTCTTTCTTTCTTTTTCTTTCTTTCTCTCTCTCTCTCTCTCTCTCTCTCTCTCTCTCTCTCTCTCTCTCTCTCTTTCTTTCTTTCTTTTTTTTTTTTTACAGTTTGAGACCGGGTCTGGAGTTGCTCTGTAAACCAGGCTAGCTTTGAAGTAATGGCAATGTGCCTGAGTGCTGGGGTTCCAGGCATGAGTCACCATCCAGGGAGGTTGTGTTTTGTATATTGACACAGAAAAATGTCTTATAACTTATTGTTGAATTACAACTAATGGTCAAACAAAACATTGTGTAATTTTGTTTTTAAAGGAAAACCCCATTCAAAACAGCACCTCTATTCTTAACCTAAAATACAATTTTTTTGTTTAAATGTATATAGAAAAGGAAAATAGAACTTTAGTATTCTTTGATTTTTAGTAGCTAAAAGATGTTAAATAACAATAAATATGAATATTGTGTGGTCATTGTAAGAAATCTAGATACCAAAAAGAAAAGTTTAAAAATCCCCACAATCATTGTATCTATTATTAACCACTAAATAACTTTTGTGTGTATTTTTTATGCATTTATAACGTATCTATTGGGCTGGGGAATTTAGCTAAGTCTAAGCATGCATGGGCTTTACCTTGAGACAGAGTATCTCACTGAACCAGAAGCTGGACTGGTTTGGCTAGACTGGCTAGTCAGTGAAGTTCCCAGCAACTGCTTGTCTCTATCCTCCATAGCTGAGGTTACAGGCATGTGAGTGCTGGGGATTTGAACTCAGATCCTCATGCTTGTACAGGAAGAACCCTTACCTACTGAGTCATCTCTCTAACCTCAGAAGAACAATTTTATATTGTTAACCTTTTCTGCTAGTATTCAATTTTCTGTTTCACTTTATTTAGGATGCTTTATAAAAAAATTAAATTAATATTCATCCTATTTTTATCTCCCCCCAAGGTTTCAGTTATATTTGCTGAAGTCCAAAAACATTAAGTAGAATTTGCAGAAATAATTTCTTAAAATTGTATAGCATTTGGAGTATTGTGATGAAATACTGCCTAAGATGTAGCTCATCATTTGTTCAGCACTCTTCTCTCCTTGGTAGCTTAGTCTTGGTTATTAGATATGTAGAGCTGATACCAAGCCTCAGATAAGGGAGCCACTATATAGTACAAGCTTTCTATTTCCTTTTAAAAAAGATTTAACTTATTGTGCACATTGGGGTTGGGTGGGGTGTAGTGTGCTTTGGTATGTGTGTGAGGTTCAGTTCTTTTCTTCCATCATGTGGCCTCTGAGGATTGAATTGAGGTCATCAGGCTTTGGCAGTAAGTGCCTTTATCCTCTGAGCCATTTCACTGCCCACCCTGATTGTTTTCTTTATAACTTCTGTGTTGTTTAGTGTAAAATTCTTCAGTCATATTATGATACAAATCTTTTTCTCTGAAATTTTTTTAAATTTACTTTTATTTTTTATGTGCATTGGTGTTTGCCTGCATGTATGTCTATATGAGGGTGTTGAATCCCCTGGAACTGGAGTAACAGACAGTTGTGAGCTGCCATGCCAGTGCTGGGAATTGAACCTGGGTCCTCTGGGAGAGCAGTCAATGTTCTTCACTACTGAGCCATCTCTCTGGCCCCTCTCTGAAATATTTTTAAAACATTCTTTATAGCTCTCTACACTATATATATATATATATATATATATATATATATATATATATAAAATGTAAATATACTCTGTCTTATCACAAAGTGCTGGTTAAGATGCATGGACATCTATATTTTTCTCCACTCTTATTACCTCATCAGGTACAGATGATTGCTTCATTTGAGACTTTTAGATTTTTGGTATACTTTTTATATACATTTAATGTGTATACTTTATATATACAAAATTTATTATTAATTGATTTTTACAAAACCAGCGGTTAGATTTTATTTGACATTTTGTTTCATTTGGCAGAGATTAAGTGTCTACAGTGTATCAGGCCCTCTTTTCTAAATTGAAAATTCATATAGTATTCTGATCATGGTTTCCCCTTCTCCATCTCCCAGATCCTCCTCCACCTCCTCACCTATCCAACTCAATGCTTTCCTTATTTCTCTCTTTAGAAAACAAATAGGCAAATAAAAAAACAAGCAAGTCAGAATTAAAACAGTAACAACAATGACAAAAGCACAGGAAATACACACACACACACACACACACACACACACACCATAAAAGTATAAAATCGGAAGCGGTACTCTACAAGTAAAAGGCTGTCAAGATTAAAAAAAAAGGCTCAAATAAAGCAATATGAGCCCTCCCTCTAAAAAAAATTTACAAAAATCCATTGAGTTCGTTTTGTGTTGGTCATCTGCTGCTGGGCATAGGGCCTGCCCTTAAGTGTGGTTTACATTCCCAGTGAGAATCCATTGAAGAAAACTGAGTTTTCCTTTGCAAGCAATTGTCACTTGGAGATAGCTTCTTGGTTAGAGATGGGAAATACTGTTCACTTCTCCTTCTTAGCACTGGGACCCCATCTGGTTAACCCTGAGCAGGCCCTGTGCATGCTTCCACAGTCTCTGTGAATTCATAATGTCCTTCATCCCTGTTGTTTCTAGATGACACTGTTGCTTTGGTGGCTTCCATCCTCACTGGCTCTTAAAATCTGAGCCCCAGTGGGAGGGGTTTGATGAAGATACTCCATTTAGGGCTGAGTGTTTCAAAGTTCCTCA
Source organism: Peromyscus leucopus (assembly GCF_004664715.2). Classification (NCBI taxonomy): domain Eukaryota; kingdom Metazoa; phylum Chordata; class Mammalia; order Rodentia; family Cricetidae; genus Peromyscus; species Peromyscus leucopus. The sequence goes on from NC_051064.1 coordinate 112,146,638, forward strand.
CTCTTTTCACATCGGCCAATTATGCATCTCTGTTAGTTCCAATCTACTGCAAGAGGAAGCCTCTCCGATGATTGCTGAGTGAGATGCTGGTCTATGGGTGTAGCAGAATGTCTGTAGGAGTCTTTTTGTTACTGTGTTCCCTTAGCAGGAAAATAGTATTTGGCTTTCTCCCAGGCCCACGGTCTATCTAGTCTTCAGGTTTGGGGCCGCGTGAGCAGTTTCTGGCAGGGGATATAGATAGCAGTGTCCGGCCTTAAATGCAGTCAGGCAGTGGTTGGTTATTCTCACAACATTTGCGCCACTGTGGTACTAGCATATCATGCAGGCAGGTCGCTGTTGTAGATTGCAGGGTTGTAGCTGAGTTGGTGGTTACCTTTATCTTCTGGTAGCGTGGAGAGTAACTTCCAGTACCATGAACACTAGTCAGTAGAGGTGAAGGCTTTAGTTAGGCGCCACCTGGACTTCTCTGTTCAATTATCAGGCCTCTTCTAGAAGTAACATTTACTTTTTTTGAAAATAAAAATTTAAAATTGTTCTGTGTGTGTGTGTGTCTGCGTGCGCACGCGCATGCGTGTGCAAAACAGCATGTGTTTGAAGGTCAGAGGCTAACTTGTGGGAGTTAGTGCCCTCCTTCTACCATATAGGCCCTGGAGCCTGAGCTTCAGGTTGCTAGGCTTGGTGGCAAGCACATTTGCCTACAGAGCTGTTTCTTCCGCCTCAACATTTTCTTTTTTGATTTGTTTTTGAGACATTGTTTCATTAAGTATCTCAAACTGGCCTCGAATGAGGATCCTCCTGTCTCTCCCTCCTTAGGCTAGGGTTACCAGATATATACCAACACATTCATCTGTTAACATTGTTTTGTCTATTTAGCAAATATTTCTTAAATATTTAGTATTTGCCAGATGATAGCATATATGGGAGGAAAAAAATCTTTGTAACATTCTAATGAGGCAGAAAAGTGTTTAAAAAGTAGTGGGAAATGTTGCAAACATACTCAGAGTATGATTAAAGAGAATAGAGATTGACTGGTGTGCTATGGAGTGGTCAGGGGACACATTTCTTAAAGTGGTACATTTCAGCACAGACTGCCTCGCATTTAGTTGCCTGTCCTTGGCATGGGATCTGCCTTGCAGTTAGTTGGCTCTCCTTGGCATGGCATCGTCTCATCTGGCCTTTTCCTCTGAGCTCAAGAACTAGGATTTGCTTCTATTTTCTTGTCTGTTGCCTTTCTTTCCAACACTATTTTAAAGCTTTTGGTGTATTTTTCCATTGCTTTGATTGGTAAACCTTTTTTTCAGGTTTCAAAACATATAAATCTATGTCTAAACAATGATTATTTATTTTGCTTGCCTTTTGGCTTTATTTGAATGGTATTCATGTGGTATGTTGTCTTTTGTGACATGCTTTTCTCCCCCTTATTATATCCTGAAGATTACCCAGTTTTGTAGCTTGTTGCTAAATATATTTTTCTGTTTTATGATAAACCATTGTAGAGGGACATCTACTGTATGACTCAATCATAATTTATCCTTGTGTTGTCAGTAGACATTTGAATTCTTTCCAGGTTGATTAATGTCTTCATCAGTGTTCTTTGCTGTGAAGAGACACCATGACCACAGCAACTCTTATAAAAGAAAACATTTAATTGGGGCTGGCTTACAGTTTCAGAGATTTAGTCCATTATAATCATGGTGGGAAGCATGGCAGCACACAGGCAGACATGGTGCTGGAGAAGGAGCTGAGAGTTCTACATTCAGATCCACAGGCAGCAGGAAGAGAGAGAACCGCTGGGCTTGGCTTGGGCTTCTGAAAACTTCCAAGCCTGCCCTCAGTGACACACTTCCTCCAACAAGGCCACACCTCATAATCCTTTCAAATAGTGCCACTCCCTGGTGACTGAGTATTCAAATCTGTGAGCCTGTGGGAGCCATTCTTATTCAAACTGCCACAGTTAATAATTGAGCTTATCCTGAGCCTTTCCATACTTTTTATTTATTGGTCTGAAACTTTGCCTTTTTTTTTTTTTTGGTATTGTGGGGGAGAATTAATACACGATCATGTATTTAGATCAGTGGTTGTGGTTTTTCTTGTTTATTTTCTTCATTAATCTGATCAAATTTTCATAATTTCTAAAATTTATGATCTGTTAATGGCCATTTCAGCTTCACAAATCTTATGATTTTATTCCTGAATACAAACAAAACATAACCACTAACTTTTTTATTGTTTAAATATGATTTTGATATGGTAGGGAGATAAATCCACATTTTTACTCTTCTGTCTGTATGGATACACATGCTATGAAGAACAGAGGACCACCTTGGATACCAGTCCTTGCTTCCACTTGGTTTAAGACAGGATCTCTTGTTGCTACTGAGTATGACAGGCTAGTTGCCCATGAGCTCCTGCAGAGTCTCTGCCTCTCCTCTCCCATAGAAGCACTAGGAGTGTAGACTGGAGCTCCCATGTCTGGCTTTTATAAGGGCTCTGGAGATCTGAATTCAGGTCTCACATGTGTGTATATAGCAAGTACTTTACCCACTGAGCCATCTCCCTAGTGGGCAATACTTTCTGAGCTTCAAGGCTTGGCTGAAATGTATTTTGTTTCAGAGGTTTTCCCTGATTGCTCCCTTCTTTCAAGAATATTCTGTGTTTACCACTGTCATTCCCAGTTGGATGATCTTGTTATTGAACAGTGTGTACTTGGTAGTAAAGACTGCATTTTTCTTCTAATGTAGCATGATGTCTGGTACATGGAGTTGTTAAATAGGTGTTTATTGAGTGAATACATAAAAGAATTAGTATAAACGGGAGCAGGCTATACTAGATACCTGGTTTTTTCATTTCTTTCCAGCTAAAACTAATCTTGCTTTCAAGGCTCCTTCCCCAGATTGACTAGTTTGATTAATTACAGTTGTGGTAGCCTTTCCTGATTTGTGGAGGACTCAGTCTAAGACCCTCAGTAGATACTTGAAACCATGAACAGTGCCAAACCTATGTATGTTATACAAACATACATACATACATACACACACACACACACACATTTAATGCCTTTTCTATTCTTAGTCTTAGTAAAATAAGAGAGCTTTTGCAGTTTGAGGTCAATTTCATGGCTAGATGATTTGCTCTCACTGTAGGTCTCCTGGGCTACTTCAGCATTTTTTTTTTTTTAATTAAAGAAGGCACTTTATGGTTTCTCTTTGTTGTGTCCACATTACTTCATTACATGTCTTGAGCTTGGGAGACCATTAACAGTTACTTTTGAACACAAGCACTGGAATATCGTTAATGTCCATCTCCAAAAACTGACAGCTACTACTGGATGTGGTGGTGTATGCCTGTAATCCTAGCACTTGAGAGGAGACTCAGGCAGATCTCATGTGAGTTCAAGGTCAGCATGGCCTACACAATGAGTTCCAGGACAGCCAGTGCTGATAGAGAGACCCTGTCTCAAAAGTCCAAATCGTAAGCAAGACAGTTGTGTAGCTTGATCTGCTTAAGGGTCCCCCTGGCAGTAGGATCGGGATCCATCCCTAGTGCATGAGCAGGCTTTTTGGAGTCCACTACCTATGGTGGGACACCTCACACTGACTTGAGGCAGGGGGAGGGGCTTGGTTTCTTCTTCTACTGAGTGTACCAGGCTCTGCTGACTCCCCATGGGAGGCCTTACTTACCTTCTTGTAGGAGGGAATGGGGAGGGAGACTGGAGGGGTGGGAGGAAGAAAGAGAGGGATCTATGATTGGTATGTAAAATGAATTAAAAAAATTTCTTAATAAAATAAAGAAAAAGAAAGAAAGAATGCTAAAAAAAAGTCGATATCAAACCAAACCAAAGCCAAAAGAACAACAAAAACCTGACAGCTATTAAGTGACTAAGATGATAATATGTGTGTGTGTGTATGTGTATGTAAATACACAGTATAGCAATGTATAAATAGTTTATATATCCATATCTCAGGACAAGTAGTTATTACTTTTTATGAAATCTTTATTCATGCTTTAACTGGATGGAGTGGTGTACAATTTAAAAATGTATTAATTAGTATGTATGGACCATGGTTGATGGTGAGTAACTGAAACTTAGGGTAAGTGGGGGGTACTTACATAGCATTCAGTGTGTGTATTACACATATGTGGGTTCTTTTTACTGAACAGTTGAATCAAAATGCTTTGTGTTTTTTGTTTTGTTTTTTCCCCAGATACATCAAATTACAGAATGGCTTGCAGGCACTTTTGATTTCAGATCTAAGTAATATTGAGGGTAAAACAGGAAATACAACAGATGAAGAGGAAGAGGAGGAGGAGGAGGAAGAAGAGGACGACGAGGAAGAAGATGATGATGATGATGATGATGAAGACTCTGGAGCTGAGATAGAGGATGATGAAGAAGAAGGTTTTGATGATGAAGATGAATTTGATGATGATGAACATGATGATGACGATCTTGATAATGAGGAAAACGAACTGGAAGAATTGGAAGAGAGGGGAGAAGCCAGAAAGAAAACCACTGAGAAACAGGTGTGAGTCATGTCTATCTTGTCTTCTCATTTGGGAACTCCTTGGGATAATGATTGAACTTGTGGTTTATCTCTTAGTAGCAAAAAGGAAGTATACAGTTATCTTTTGATTTTTTTTTTTTTAAAGTAAGGGTCTAGTCTATATAAAGGTTATATTTTGAAAACAGTTTGCTCTGGTTATAAAATTAATAAATGCTTACTATAGAGACTAAAGAAAACACAAAACGAAAAACTCATTCATTAGAGGTAAAAAATGGCAATTTTGAGTTTGTATGTATTAATATACATTATATGCTTTAAAAAAATGCCAGGAGGTGAGAATTTGTACAATTCTTAGCTGATGATAAAGGAATAAGAGAGCATACCATCCTTGGAAAGACTTGAGAAAGGAGAACAAGGCTAGTGATGTAACATCTTTACCTGGCCCTAGAGTCCTAAGTTACCCTGTGGGTAATTCCTGCGTAGGTAACTGAATTTGATCTCACCTATGAGAAAGTGTCAACAGTTGGAATTAATAAGTACATCAGGAAAGTTTAAGTGAGAGAGTTGAACTTAGTTTAATGACCAGTGAATCAGTATGTGGGTCTTGATAGAGAATTTTCCTCAACATATCTGTTGAAGAGTGCTTCCATTTTGGAGGAGGGAATTTCTATATGAGAGGGTAGGTAACATTTTGGAGATATTATAGTAGAACTGACCAGCAGATGTTTGTTAGTTTCTTGTTTTGTTTTGAGATAGAGTATGATGTAGACCAGGCTGGCTTTGAACTCTCTGTGTAGATGGAATGACTTTGAACTCCTAATCCTCTAGAGCAGTGGTTCTCAACCTTCCTACTGCTCTAACTCTTTAATACAGTTCCTCATGCCCCAACCATGAAATTATTTCGTTGCTACATCATAACTGTAATTTTGCGATTGTTGTAAATTGTAATGTGAATATTTTTGGAGACTGAGGTTTGCCAGAGGGATTGCTGCTCACAGGTTGAGAACCACTTCTCGAGACTCTACTTCCCGAGGGCTGGGATTACAAGCATGCACCATCACATTCGTGTTAAACAACAGCATGGTGTCATCTTAATATACAGGATTTATAGTTAGATTATTAATTTAGATCTCAAAAGAATCTGTGGGACTGACAAGATAGCTTAGTGGGTAGAGGTGGTTGCTATCCAAGTTTGATGACTTGAATCTGATCTTTGGAACTCACAGGGCAGAGGAGGGATCCAATTTCTGAAAGTTCTCTGACCTCCATATGCTGCACACTTGTATTCAACATATACCATACATACACACATCATTATCATCACCAATCATCATCATCAAGATTCAGTTCCTAGTTTTTTTTTTTTTTTTCGAGACAGGGTTTCTCTGTGTAGCTTTGCGCCTTTCCTGGAACTCACTTGGTAGCCCAGGCTGGCCTCGAACTCACAGAGATCCGCCTGCCTCTGCCTCCCAAGTGCTGGGATTAAAGGCGTGCGCCACCACCGCCCGGCCAGTTCCTAGTTTTTTAAAAAGTGGTTAACCCTCAAAGATTTGAAAGTATAAGTTGTAAGTAGTAATGATTGTTGTTGGTGGTGTTTTGAGACCAACTCTTGTTATTTAACTTAGGTTAGTCTTGAATGCTCTACCTTCTTGCTTCAGTCTCCTGAGTGCTAGAATTTCAGAGTGCTGTGATTATAGACATGCTCTATCATGCCTGTGTCCCCTACCCCCTTTCTTGAGATGGGAATATCTCACTTGGTGGTTCAGGCTGGTCTCAGTCTCTTAGGTTCAAGTGTTACTACTGCCAGTAGCTAGGACTGTAGACATATCCCACTGCTCTTGGCTTCAATAATTCTCTTAAATTAATTCTTTGAGAGTCCCTCCTCTTCTTCCTCCTCCTCCTCTTTTTCTTTTTCTTTAAGTTTTTTGAGCTAGAGTATTACTAAGTAGTCCTTGCTGGCCTCAAACTTGCTAAGTAGACCAGGCTGGCCTCAAACTCAGAGAGCTACCAGCAGAGAGCTAGTGCCTTCAGAGTGCTGGGATTAAAGGCATGCACCATGACTCCCCATCCCCTACCCCTTTTTGTTTCTTTTAAGAAAGGTTGTACCAGTTTTTTCACCAGATTTTTGGGTAGATTGAGTTATGTTTTTAAGTTATGTTTTTGTGTGTGTCACATAGTAGGCTAAGTTGTGTTAGCTTGGAGAACTTGAGAGGTGAAGCTCAAAACACTGAATAAATTTGTATATATACCACTTGTAGACCATTCTAAAGTTTTTATAGGCAAACTGGGAATTAATAGGCTTATTTCTAATCTTAATAGAGTAGTAGTAGAATAGAGAAATTATAGCCAAAATGGAGCTGTAGCCTAGGTCTGTCCCTGGCATCTTGGGTGATCTGACACTGACTGGCTCTCTTTCTCTTGTACCCACTCTCAAGTTCAAGTTTTTGAGCTATATCTTAGCTCCCCAAATAACAATATTACTAATCTTAGATCGTTGCCTCTGAGTTTCTATACCTGTCTTTCTGTTTATAAAACTGCCAGTAACTTCTGTGCTTTGGACTTTTTTCTGATAAGCAATTAGGTTTAAAGAGATCAGATCATTTTGGCTCTGAAGCAGTGGGTATCCTAGTGGGAGAAAAGATTCCATGATTATTACAGTGGGAAATGGTTTCTACTTAGTGGGTACATAGCATCTGGAGGGAAAATGAAAAGGTTAATTTAGGTAAGAGGTGGCTTGAGACTTACATAGGTTCTGAAGTGATTTTAGGATTTAATTTTTATTTGAGAAATGTGAGCTTTATTTAAATCTCATTAATGAAATGGGAAGAAAAACTCTGTTAGCTTTTGGAAAACCTTATCTAATTAGAAGTTACTTTCCTGCAGATTTTTTTTAAAAATTATCCCTGTTTCTATCCTTCAAAAAGAAGTTTTTCTTGGTCTGAAAAGTTAATAAATTAACAAGATTGAAATTTAAGTATGATATATTTGAATTATGATTTGCTCATAATTTTGAGTTTTATAACTCAATTCTCAAGTATAAATTTCTTGGGTAGAAAATTCTCAAGTATGAATTTCTTTTCTAGCAATCGCAGAACCTGTTTTTGCTGTGGTCAAAGCTGACTGATAGACTGTGGTTTAAGTCAACTTATTCAAAAATGTCTTCAACCCTGCTGGTCGAGACAAGAAATCTTTATGGGGTAGTTGGAGCTGAAAGCAGGTTAGGCATCTATTAAACATCACAGAACAGGTTAGACTGTGCTTTGAAGAAGTGGATATTCTTCCATGTTTTAAATGAGCTTATGTGCCTGTCTTCAAAAGTGTACTTGAAGGATGAAGTGAGGCTGTTTGGTTCTTCTAAAAGTACAAGATTGGCTTCTATGCCAGGTGCACGCTGTTTTTGAGAGGATAACCTTGTCAAACAGTGCTTCACCAAATGGATTAGTTCTGAAAATGGATACAAAGTTGGAAAAGTTAATATTTACTTTCCTATTTTCAAATTGACTATTTCTTCCACTTTAAAAAAAGTCTTTTAACTAATGATGATAGTATGTCACAATCATTTTAAACAGAGTCCTGTGTACATCTTGGCCATCTATATTTTTAAAAACTAATTTCCCAAGGAATTTCGCAAATGCTTATTGATAAGAAATGCATGATATATATATATGTGTATTCAATACAAAGTGAAGAACTAAAAAGCCTCTTTAAATCCTATTCTTATAGCTTTTAAATAACAAAAATTTTCTCTTTTAATCATTTACTTACTGTTTTTATTAGATATTTTCCTAAATTGTTATTTTACCCCCTTCCCATTTTAGTAGTAAAATATTCTGAGTAACATACTGAGAAGTTTCACGTTTTGTAACTGAGTTACTGAACGTCAGTTTTAAATTGTTTAGAGCTCTTTATTCTACCTAGATATGTTAGTTCTGCAGATTTCCAAAATCTAGTAGCTCAGGGAACAAAGTTGGTTCAGAGTCTGACTCAGCAACATGAAATGCTGCCCGGGGGGCTGGCCTGGCCTTGTCGCTGTCTCTTTCTGCTTTCTCCCTTAGGTCTGCACCTGTTGAGCATTTGGCAGGATGGCAAGTGGAGGAGCAGCAGGGTGAAACTGACACAGTGCTGGTGAGTTTCACTTTGCTGCTCCTCCCGATTCCCAGGGAAAGAATCCTGGTCCTTTCTGTTGCACAGCTTCTCCGAATGAACCCTTGAGGGACTAGTATTGCTTTAGGATTGACTCAACTATTTGTATGTGTTCTACTTACCCCAGTCTGCAGCGGCTCTGTGTGTTGGAGTTGGGAGCTTTGCTGATCCAGATGACCTGCCTGGGCTGGCACACTTTTTGGAGCACAGTAAGATCTTGTAAAATATCATTCCTGGGTGTGGTTTCCTTTTTCCCTTTAAATTTGTATGAGTTGGTTTCAAAGATTAGTAATTGGTTACCTGAAGTACATTTAAACAGAAAAAGCTAAGAAGAAAATGCTGATTTAGGAATAATCATAGAGAAAGACTTTTCATCTAAGTATACTTAAAGATTTGAATGAAAATGGTATCTTCCTCAATCTGTACTTTATTCCTTGAAGTAGGGTCTCTCAGTAAAACCCAGAGCTTGTCGATACAGCTAGTCTCCTTAGCTAGCTTGCTCTGGGGAGCCTCTATCTCTGCCTTCTGAAGTGAATTGCAGGGGGCTGCCACACCCATCTGGCGTTTTACTAGGTTCTAGGGATTTGAATCCCAGCTCATGTTTGTTCAGCAGGTGCTTTAACCACTGAGCCATCTTCCCAGTCCCAAACCTGTTTTACTGTAGGCATCATTATTTGGCAACGGTACAATGAACAGAGCAAGAGACAGTTGCCGTTCTCTAGGAACTGGCTAGCTCTGGTTGGAATAGTCTGGTTCAGTATTAATAGTACCTGGCGACATCAGAGCATTGAAAATACAAACAATAAAAAGACATGATTAATATATCACAAAAAGAAACCATTTGTTTAGCTATGAGTGTGCCGAAATAAAACTGTGGCTATTACATGGCTACAGATGTTTACACACATACTTGCTTTTCTGCATTAGTCATCTTTTTATATTTTTAGTTTCTATGCTATTTAAAAGTAAACTTCTTACCTGACATCCTTTGCAGTAGTGGTTAATCTGCACATAAGCTTATGTTTAACTTTTAACCTTTTATAAGGAAATTATTCATTTGTTTTAAAAAATGAAATGTTTGAGTTTTCTTGGAATAGAAATAACATATGAACATTGTAGAATGTTGCACAGCATCAGTGTAACAGTGTCAGACACGGCCATTATTAATGTGTTGCTTTTACTTTTTTCTATTTTGCCCATTGCTTTATCTTTTATGCATAGAAAACTTTATCTTTGATAATAAAAATGTTGTCTATTTCTTTGTGTTGTGTGACTTTTTATTCTTTTCATTTAGTGGTGTTCATGGGTAGTTTGAAATACCCAGATGAGAATGGATTTGATGCCTTCCTCAAGAAACATGGAGGTAGTGATAATGCTTCAACTGACTGTGAACGCACAGTCTTCCAGTTTGATGTCCAGAGAAAGTATTTCAAGGAAGCCTTGGATAGGTAACTATTATTTAATAACACTGTACAAATGGAAATATTGGACATGTTCTGTGGTATTTCAAGAGGTTATCTAGTTCTCTAGACCTGTCAGAATATTTGAGGGAAATGGAGCAAACTATTAAATGTTCTTTCTTTCTTTTTTTTCTTCCTTTCTTTTTGAGACAGGGTCTCACTGTATATGCATAGCATTCTTGAAATTCACTGTGTATTACTAGGCTGGCCTTTAAACTCACAGAGATCTACTGCCTTTTGCCTCGTGAGTGCTGGGTTTAGAGGCATATGCCACCACACCTGGCTTGTCATTTTTTGAATTCTCAGGGACCTGCAGCTCACTAGTTTGGCTAGACTGTTTGGCCAGCAAACTCCAGAGATCCTCCTGTCTCTCTTTCCCTAGAGCTGAGAATACAGTTGTGCGGCTTCATGCCAGGCTTTTATGTAGATGCTGGGGATTGAACTCAGGCCTTCAATCTTATGTGACAAGCACTCTATTGACTGTGCCATCTTCCCAGCTCCTCCTCACTATTTTTAAAAATTTATCTTGTATGTGTGTGTATGGATGTCCACACATATTACAAGGGGTGTGTCAGATCCTTAGCAATTAGAGTTATTGGTGTTTGTGAGCCACCTAATGTGGGTTCTGGGATCCAAACTCTGGTCCTTTGATAGAACAGTAAATTCTCTTAAACACTAAGCAACCTCTCCAGCTCCCTCATTTTTTCTATACTAGCAATGAAAAGTCCAAAAGTGAAATTAAGAGCATAGCTTCTTTAATAATGGCATCTAAAAGAATAAAATACTTCAGAATAAACTTAAAGAGAAGTAAAAGACTTGTAACAGTGGAAAGACAAAAAAAAATAAGTGATAAGTAATAAATAAGTAAAGAGTAGATGAGAAGCTATGCCATGAGCCTGAGAAACTAAGTTTTCTCTTTCTTTCTTTCTTTCTTTCTTTCTTTCTTTCTTTCTTTCTTTCTTTCTTTCTTTCTTTCTTTCTTTCTTTCTCTCTCTCTCTCTCTCTCTCTCTCTCTCTCTCTTTCTTTCTCTCTCTCCTTTCTTTCTCTTTCTCTCTCTCTCTCTCTCTCTCTCTCTCTCTCTCTCTCTCTTTCTTTTTAATATGCATTGGTGTTTTGCCTGTGTGTATGTCTGTATGAAGGTGTCAGATCCACTGGAACTTGAGTTACGGGTAGTTGTGAGCTGCCATGTGGGTGCTGGGAATTGAACCCAGGTCCTCTGGAAGAGTAGCCAGTGCTCCCAACTCCTGAGCCATCTCTCAGGCTGGAGAGATGTCTCAGGCTGGAGTATTGTTAAGAATGTGAGCATAGAAGACTTCTTATTGTTAAGAATGACAATAATTTCCAAACTGATTTATGGATTCATCCCAATCACTTCAAAATTTTAGCTGCCCCTTTAGAGAAACCGGTGAGCTAATCTTACAATTCATATGGGAAAAGTAAAAAAGCAAAAGTAGCCCAAGTTATATTTAAGAACAAGTTGGACTCTCATTTCCCCAATTCTTAGAGCTGCAGAAATCCCAGTCATGTGGTTTTGGCATAAGAATAGACACTGCTCAGTGGACTAGAACTGGGACTCTAGAAATAACCCTTCACACTTGCTGTCTGTAGTAGAGTGCCAGGACAACTTAGCAGGAGAAAAAAGATCTGTAGCAACTGAGTGTCCACATGCAAAGAATGAACCAAAGTTCTTAATTCGACTATTTACAAAATTTAATTCCAATTGGGCCACAGACTTAAATGTGAGAACAAAGATTATGAAACTTTGAAGAAAATGTCAACCTTTGTGACCTTATTATATTTGGTGATAGTTAGGACATGAGGTGTTGGCAAAGAGACAAACAGAATAATAAATGATAGAAATAGTTAACATATATGTGGACACTTAGATAAAGAAACTATGTGAAAGTGGTAAATGGGCTTTTAAATGAAATGATGCCAAGAAAATTGAGTTTCCTTGAATATAGGAATAAAATGGACTCCTTAAAAACACACATAAATGTTCTGGATAGATGTAGACTAAAAGGAGAACAAAACAGCTAATTTTTAAGGCCACAATTTAGGTAAGCTTTGTCATGTAATATTAAAAACAAATAAACTAAAGAACATAAAGGAAATGGTATATTCCATGAAAAGAAACTGGAGAGGTGAGGACCCTGGCTCAGTGATAACAAGGCTGAGGTTTGATCCCGACACCATTCTCTGTTGTTAAAAAACAAAACAAAACAAATAAATCAAAGCAAATAAAAAGTATGGGAGTGTATTTTTGCAGTGAATAGCAAATTTTGAATAAAAACTGATTTTTAACTTATTAGCTTTTTGTATATAAGTATTCAGTGTGGTTTAAATTGATATATGAAACATAAATATTGTTAGATATATTGTTAGAATTAAAAATACAATCTAATAAAAAGATTTGAATAAATATTTAAAAAATAAATTCCTGATATAACTATATAAAATGGCATTTGGCCTTATTAGGAATCAGGGAAATGTAAATCAAAATTTGTGAGATTTAACTATCTCAAAAGTTAGAGAACAATTTAGACTCTGATACTCTCAAAGGAAAGTCAGGCTGTAGAGATGTGGTGGGATCAGAACCACTGGGCAAGGACATATTGGTACTGTATGTTATTATTGGTAACGTGTGTGTTCTGTTCCTTTTGAGGTCCTGGGTACCTAGAGAAGCTGCATCTGACCCAATACACAGTATCAAAAACTAACTTATGGTAGCACTGTTTGTGGCACTCCAGCTCTAAAGCCCAGATATCTGAACAGCAGTGGAACAGATGTATAAATTCATTCTAGTGAATGTTGTAACAATAGTGAAAATAAACTACAGTCACATTTACCCATGTGGATGGACAGACTGTCATATAGCATTGAATTGAACAACACACCAACAATTACATACATATATTTACCACTATATAAAGTTCAGGAACAAAATCATTTGCTTAAAACATGCACTCTCAATGGAAGTGATGGTATTTGTTCCCTTTGGTGACAAAAAAAAAAAAAAGAGTAGTTCTTGAGAAGTTAAGTTAACCAATTAGTCCTGAGCATGCCTTTAACCCCAGCACTCTGGAGACAGAGGCAGGCAGATCTCTGTGAGTTCTAGCCTGGTCTACAGAGTGAGTTCTAGGACAGCCAGGACTACACAGAGAAACCCTGTCTCGAAAAACCAAAAAAAAAAGATGTTTGTTCATTTTTGGTTCTCCTACATTTAATCCCACATGCTAAAAGTTTACACTTTATTTTTAATTTTCCTCTGTGTTTAATTTTCATGTGTGTCAAGTGATCACCATTTAATACAAGGGTGGAGTCATGGGAGGTACACATGAGCAGGATTAGTGCTGTGAAACTGATTTGATCCCAGACTCGGTGCCCATTGGTTGTTATTGGTTGCCTTGTGTGTTGCTTGAAATATTTTGCATATGACTTTGTTCTTTTAGAACTAAGTAAAAATATTTCCTGTTTTTATTCAAGTTATACTAAGTATTAGGAAGAATGTGAATGTCCTAATGAATATGTAGAAGCCTGAGCAAAGTTACATTGCAAAAAACTCAGGAAGTTAGTCTTTCAATTGTTTAATCTTTAATGGAAAAATAACAGTTTTGGGAAGGGTACAGTGGCACACATCTGTGTAATCTCAACTACTCAAAAGGCTGAGGCAGAAGGGTCACTTGAATTCAGGAATTCAAGGCCAGATCAGGCAACATAGTGAGATCCTTGACTTAAAAACAAAACAACAAAAATAGAGCCAGGTGTGATGACTTATACCTGTAATCCTAGCACTTGGTAAGCTGAGGCAGGAGGATTGCCACAGTACAAAGCCAGGCTGGACTGTGGTGTGAGACTCTGTCTCAATAAGCAAGTAGTTTTAAATGCTTAGATAAAACCAATGTCAATTATATTATTATACATTTATATGAATGGCATTTACATGTGTAATTTGGTGTATAACAGTTCATCTAAGTAAATATATTAAGAAAACCAGGGCCATTGAGATGGCTCAGTGGGTAAAAGTGTCTGCTACTCAAGCCTGATGACCTGAGTTCAATCCTTAGATCCAATATAAAAAAAAAAACAAGATGTGTTTGTAAGCAGCTGTAATCCTAGCACTCCTAAGGAGAAACGGGAGGCAGCCACCTATTAGGGTCAACTAGCCTGGAGTGTGCAGTACCTCAGAAACATCCAGAGAGACCTACCTTGACAGGGTAGGATCCTGAAAGTTGTCCTCTGACTTCCACATGTGCACCTGCATATTTATTCATACTCTTCTCTCTCTGTCTCTATCTGTCTGTCTCTGTCTCTGTCTCTGTCTCTGTCTCTCTCTCTCTCTCTCTCTCTCTCTCTCTCTCTCACACACACACACACACAAAAAAAAAAAAAAAGAAAAAGAAAAAATACCAGTAGAATTCTGTGGTGAAGTTAAATATCAATAGCCTTTAAAATTCTGATTTTAAGGTCTATAGCATTCACTCAGTGGTTAAGAACACTTGTTACTCTTGCAGAAGACCTGGGTTGGATTCCCAGCACCCACACAGTGGCTTACAACCATTTGTAACTCTAGTTCCAAGGGATCCAACTCTCTCTTCTGACCTCCATGGGCACCAGACAAACACATGGTGCACAAACATGCCATGTAGACAATATGTATATATTACATGTATACATACAATAAAATCGAAATAAAACTAAAATTCTAATTTTTATTTTGTAACTTAAAATATCATTTATAACACTATTAAATCAATAGAGTGAGTTTTGTTTAGTTTAATATAGAAAAGTATGGATTTGATATAAAGATTGTATATTAGAGAGAGCTGGGGGTGTTGGATGTCTGTAATTTCAGTTACTTGGAGGCTGAGGCAGGAGACTCATGAGTTAGAGGCCAGCCTGGGTAACAGCAATATTTCATCTTAAGATGGAGATGTACCTCAGTGGCAGAGTGCTTTCCTAGAATGTTGAAGGCTGTGAGATTGATCCTTAACACTACAAAGAAAGGGCAGGACATGGGATAGGAAACTTCTGAAAAGGCTTTAATCTGTGTATTTATGTCCTAAGTACTTTTCTGAATGAGTGCTTTATTTCACAAAGAAACAAAGTGGTTTTTGGACTTTAAAATATAGAAACTTAGATTATTATTATTTTGATCTTGTAGGTTTTGAGGTAATTTTCCAGTTAAATAAAAATAGTTAATTAAAATGGATGTTGTTTGATGAAACTGAACAATCCTAGAAACCCCTGTTCTACTTTGCAGATGGGCCCAGTTTTTCATCCATCCACTAATGATCAGAGATGCAATTGACCGGGAAGTTGAAGCTGTTGACAGCGGTAAGGAAGCTTTTTATGTTTTGTAACAATTTGTTTCTTTTATTCAAACTGGCTGTTAGCATTTTTCATTTTTTCAAAACTAAGTCATTTTATCTGTATATTTCAAAGGGCAGCATTGAAATAGATGGATCATATTTAATCATGAGGTTGGTGAATATCTCATTCAGGATTTAGTTGCCCTGAACCACAAGGATGCTGGGTTCCTAAAGCTGATGTTAGATCTTACAGCTTCAAAAGTTCAGTTACTCTTTGTGTGTGAAGAGGCACTTCCTCTGAGGCTCCATTTTAAGTGTACATATTTACAGTTTGCCCTTTGTTACCTGTCAACTATGTGTGTATTCTTTGCAGCTTGAACTTTGTTATAAAAATAGCTGTGATATGTTTATGGTTGAAGAAATTAAATCCCTATTAGGAAGTGCACTTCATTTTACTTTCTCTTAACTTTGGGGATTTTTTTATAATGCTGAAAATCAAATAGGAGAGTTTTTTTTTTTTTTTTTTTTTTTCAAGACAGGGTTTCTCTCAGATAGGAGACTTTTAATGGGATTTATTTGTTACAAAAGAAGATTGTAGGGGAAATTCATCTTAAACATTAGCTATTTTAAGCTAGTTATGATGGTATATTCTTATAATTCCTGTGCTGGAGAAGCTGATGCAGAAGGATAGACTTGAATTCCAGGGCAGGCTGGGCTACAATATGAAACCATGTTTCAAAAAAAGAAAAAAAAAACCTTAGCCATTTTAATGATAATTCTTAATTTCACTTAAGCAGATATACTTGCTTTCATAATGCATCCTAGTGGTTGGGGTAAGGGCTACATGCCATTTTTTCTCAAAGGGAGAATCTGTTCCTCATTCCTAGGCTATATGACCCCATTTCCACCTTAGAGACAGCAGTGTTGACTCTTTTCCTCTCTGATCTCTGCTCTGACAGTCTTTTTCTGCTGTTCCCGTCCCTCACTCTGAAGACCCTCATTGTTATAACCAATCTGTTCAAGTAACCCAGAGTAACCTCTCCTTTTCAGAGTTCCTGCCTTTATCATATCTGCAAAGTCCCTGTTACCGTGAAGCTAATCTAGTCACACATGTCAAAGATGAGGGAATGGATTTCTCCAGCACCCCTCCTTGTATTTCTGTGTACATGTGCATATGCACACCTCAGCCAAGATGTACACTTCCTTTAAAATGTTACAGCCACATCTTCATATTTTACAGAGACTTTAAAGAAAAATATTTGTGTTCACAGAGTGAATGTATTTTTAGTGTCGCACCTGTATAATTTATAACTAAAGTATATTTCTGAATGCTGACTTATGCTAATGTTTCTTTTTTTTTTTTCTAGTTTCTTACTGACTGTAACAGTTGTGCCTCTTAAGTTTTCCTGGCTTTACTCTTAGTTATCATCAGTCAGTTCTACACATTGGCATAAAGAATGTATTGCTTAAATGCAAACCTGATAGTGTCTTATCCCCCAGTCCCTGTCAAATTTCTGTCGTGCTTTACTCCATGATAATTAATAACTAGCATCTATTGAGTACTTCTTTGCATTATTGTCCTTGTTGAAACTAGGCTTAGAGGGTTTGATAACATAGAGTCCCAGAGTCAGTGGTTTCCCCAGATATCTATAGTCATTTATGACTGTATGGTCAAGTTCTATACTCATGTGGTCTTTTGTCTTTCTTTTAATTCTCAAGTATGTTCAATCATATTGACCTCTTTATCAGAGATGCCATATTCTCCTTCCTCCCTTAGAATGTCTTATACATCCCCATTTATCCTTCTCTTCTTTTTTTTTTTTTTTGGTTTTTCGAGACAGGGTTTCTCTGCGTAGCTTTGCGCCTTTCCTGGAGCTCACTTGGTAGCCCAGGCTGGCCTCGAACTCACAGAGATCCACCTGGCTCTGCCTCCCAAGTGCTGGGATTAAAGGCGTGCGCCACCACCACCCGGCTATCCTTCTCTTCTTTTCCTTAGAAGATTCTCATTTGTCCTTCAAGCTCAGCTTGAGTCACTTCCTGCCCCCCCACTGGAGAATTTTTTTTTGTGTTTTTCTTTTTTTTTTTAATTTTATAATTTAATTTAATTTTACATATCAGCCACGGATTCCCTTTTTCTCTCCCCCCCCATGCCTCCCCTTCCCCCTAGCTCACCCCACATTCCCATCTCCTCTAGGGCAAAGACTCCCCTGGGGATTGAGTTCAACCTGGTAGATTCAGTCTAGGCAGGTCCAGTCCCCTCCTCCCAGGCTGAGCCAAGTGTCCCTGTATAAGACCCAGGTTCCAAACAGCCAGCTCATGCACTGAGGACAGGTCCTGGTTCCAGTGCCTGGATGCCTCCCAAACAGATTAAGCTAATCAACTGTCTCACTTATCTAGAGGGCCTGATCCAGTTGTGGGCTCCTCAGCTATTGGTTCATAGTTCATGTGTTTCCATTTGTTTGGCTATTTGTCCCTGTGCTTTTTCCAATCTTGGACTCAGTAATTCTCGCTCATACAAACCCTCCTCTTTCTTGCCAATTGGAGTCACTTCTTAAGAAGTCTTTCTTTGCAGTACCCATCACTACCTAGCGCAAATGTATTTGTTGTTTATTGCTTATCTCCCTGTGAGAATATAAACTCTGTATAGGGCTTTATTCACATTTCTGCTTCCAGCTATTTTTTGTGGCTGATGAACAGCAGGTGTTCTGTAAATATTTTCTGAAAGACTATCTTATGTAATCTCATGTAAGAGTCATATGCTCTTGGTCCTGTTAGGTCCCTCTATGGAATCAGGACAGTTAAATAACTTGTTCAGAGTTGTCTGAGTTCATCGATAAAGCTGGATTGTGGTTGTCCTTGTCTGTCTGGGTTACCTTACTAGAACACCGTGGCCTCAGGGCTTGCAGACAGCAGTGCCTTACCTAAGGAGTCTGGTGTGAAGGCACCAGCAGATTTGGTGTCGGCAGGGGCCTGCTTCTTGATTTGTAGATTGCCATCTTTGTCTTATGTCCTCATGTAACAGAAGGGTGGGGGAGTGCTCTGGGATTGCTTTGTTGTTTTGGTTCGGAGCCTTCAGTGGCTGAGCCATCTCTCCAGTGCTCGGGCCACTTTTATAAGCACACTCATTTTAATAATGAGGGAAGCTGTCATATTGGAGATTAGGTCTTAACACAGGAATTTTAGAGTGATAAAAACATTGAAACTATAGCATTAGCAAAGATACTTCTGACTTTAAAGTAATTGTTCTGAACCATCATACTTTATTATCAGCATAGTTGCTTTGATGATATTTAAACAAAATATATGACTAAGGTCTCAGATCTGAAGACTGATAGAACATTTTATTAGTGCTTTCCTCAGGGTATTCTTGGATGTAACAATTGATCTAGAACTGAAAAATTTAGATCATTAACTACATTGCCTCATTTGAAAATAAGAGAAAAACTCTAGAAAGGTGATCAATTTACTCAGAATGATAGATTAAATGATAGAACCAAGTTTAGGTCGTTGAGTTACCAAGTTCAGTTTTATAACGTATTTTTAAAGTCAATTTTATTACTACCTTGCTTTCAGTTCTGTAAGCTTGAATTTCCAGACAATCAAGAAAATAATGAACCGGGTGGTGAAGGCGGCACACGCCTTTAATCCCAGCACTAGGGAGGCAGAGTTCAGCGGATCTCTTTGAGTTAGAGGCCAGCCTGGTCTACAGAGTGAGATCCAGGACAGGCACCAAAACAACACAGCGAAACCCTGTCTCGAAAAAACCAAAAAGAAAATAATGAAATTTCATTTTATTGTAAATGTTTCTTTAAAACTGACAGAATATCAGCTTGCCAGACCTTCTGATGCAAACAGGAAAGAAATGTTGTTTGGAAGCCTCGCTAGACCTGGACATCCTATGGGGAAATTTTTTTGGGGTAAGATACTATAATTTATCTTATTTCTAGGTATGGAAAACTGAGAATAAGACAAACCGATAAAGAGTGTTAGAAATGTTGTTAGAGTGCTTACCTAGAAAGCAGATCCCTAGATCTGCATGTAATTGGGTGTGGTGGGTTCATTCTTGTTATTCCTCAGGGAGGTAAAGGCAGGAGGATCAGAAGTTCAGTGTCATCTCCAACCTACAGGCCAGCTTGGGATATATGAGACTCTGTCATAAAGAAGCAAGTACAACAACAAAATGAAACAAAACCAAACAAAACCCATCCACCTAAACTCCCCAGAACAAAAGAAAAATTAATAAGCTGGTATAGCTAAGTGTCTGTACCTTCCAAGTGGTCCGCTAGAAAACTTCAAATAGCAAGGTGTGAGCATGTTTGTGCTTGCTTCTTTAACACTGGGTATTGGCAGAGTAGAACTGGACATTCTGTGAGTGCTGTCTAGGTGCCAAATGCTGTGCTGGCTATGTATGCATAATCACAGTTAAGAGATAGGGACCACTGTAATCTCCATTTAAAGGAAACATTCTCAGGAAGTTGTGTAATTTACTTAGTCACATAGGTAGTAAATATTTGATGGGGGTTTGAGTATCTGTTTATCTGATTGTAAAGCCTGTACCCCAACCTGATGTTTCCATTTATCAACAGACACTCAGGAATGGTTTCTCTAATAGTTTTTGAGCTGTGACCTAATTTTGTTTAACTGGTAAGCTGTTGAACTGGTATCTGTTTTTCATAATGACCTTCTGTTGTTGGTAGAAATCAGTTGAAACCTATTAATCCTGTCATAGCTGGAGACGGGGATGAGTTGATCTAATCAAAGGCTATGTTATTATACATTCCTATATCTATTGGGTAATGTTGGCATCCTGACTTTTTATATTTTACTTTTAAGAATTAGGTAGAATATTAGTAAAATAATTTAGAGGGGAAAACCTAAATCAATACTAGAGTATAAAGCAAGGAAATTTAGGCAATTACTATCTTTTGTGGAGGTTTTTCCAACCATTGATTAATTCCTTATATATCTATTTCAGAACTGTTTCTTGGCTTATGTTATTATTACATGCCAGCTCAGAATTCTTGAGTTTCTTGGATAATTTCCTAAGTCTTTTAAGCTTATAAAACATTCATTGTTTGTGTAGAAGACCTGTAACAAAGTACATTTAGTTACTTCTATAATTTTTAATTTTTTTATGTCTTTCTACAGGAAATGCTGAGACACTTAAGCATGAACCAAAGAAAAATAACATTGATACACATGCCAGACTGAGGGAATTCTGGATGCGTTACTACTCTGCTCATTACATGACCTTAGTTGTTCAGTCCAAAGGTAGGATTATCTGTTAACATCCTTAAAGTTACATCCTCTGAATTAGCAAGGCTTGAATCAAAGCTTATTTTTGAAGGTTTGCAGCATTTTGGAAAAATTGGCAGATGAAACACACAGCCTAGAAATGTCAAAAAAAAATTAAGAAAAAAAAGTCATGAATGCATAAAATACACATAGATAAAAGTTATTTTATTATTTACTATCATATACACAAATCTATAAAAAGGTAAAATTGATCTAAACTTGGATAAATACACTGCATTATTTACAGCAGGGAGAAATGTAAACAGATGTGAAGATGCTGTATTGAAGCATAACTACATCAATTAGTGGTAGTAAGTCACTACTAGAATAGTTTATTTACCTCCATTGTTGTGGTGGTGACCAGTGTTGTGACGTCAGCACAAAGCACTGCTGATCATGTCCAAATGGACAGTTATCTTCTCTAGTAAACTGTATTGTAGTTTTTTTGTTTTTGTTATTTTTTTTAAAAGGTCTCATTGTGCTTACATACTTTTCACCATTTATAATATATATATATTTTTATAATATATATATATTTAAAATATATG
The DNA here is from genome assembly GCF_004664715.2 of Peromyscus leucopus. Taxonomy (NCBI): domain Eukaryota; kingdom Metazoa; phylum Chordata; class Mammalia; order Rodentia; family Cricetidae; genus Peromyscus; species Peromyscus leucopus. The sequence goes on from NC_051064.1 coordinate 112,167,902, forward strand.
TTAATAGGTTGTTTATGTTATTGATAAGGCTTCTGTTAAGAGCTTGCTGTTAGTAGTCAATTTTTGGAATAGTCAGAAGTTTTATATCAGGGCTTAGAAAAACGTTTCAGTAGGCAAATTGTTTGTCATTGTAAACACGAGGCCCTGAGTTCCAATGTAAAAAAGCCAATACCAGTGTGTTGCCTGCAAATGTGCTGGAGAGGCAGAGAAGGGCAGATCTGGAGCTTGCTGCTGCCCAGCCAGTCTAGTTCCAGGTTCAATGAGAGACCCTGTCTCAAAACTGAGATGGAGAACAACTGAGAATGACACCTGACAGTGACCTCTGGTTTCCATGCATATACACAGTACCTGTGTATGAACATATGCACAAACACAGAGCATGCACACACATTCCCACAGAGATAAGGTTACATGTGGTAGCCTATTGTTTTTTAACTGCCCCAGGGGTCAGCATTTCTACATTGTTCAAGGGTCAGCTGTATTACTTTCATAGGATGTTTCTCTGAATCAATATGACATATTAGTTGCTCCATTGTTTGACATTAATGAAAACTGGTGCTCGGTAGATGACTCAGCAGAGAGAGCTTGCTGTGCTTGCCGTGGGCCAGACTTTGGTTCTCAGCATCCATGATGGGTGCCTAACAACCACCTAGAACTATAGCTCCAGGAGATCTCACACCCTCTTCTGGCCTCCATCAGTAGCCACACACTAGTGCACCTAACACACTCCACTATACATAAATAAATTTTTTTTTAAATTGAAGGAAAGTAAATTTTGAATATGTTACAAAGTAATGGCAAAGTTCACAGAAATATAAGATCTCATACAAATTCTTTCTCGTAGAAATAGGTTCATTTATAGGCTAGTGTCAAGTGTCTGTGTGTATACAGATGTACTCATAGGTCATTCAGGGTTTTGAGACAGGGTCTCATGTAGCCTTGACCTCCTGGGATTTCAGGTGTGTGCCACCATGAAATGGTTGTTGTTTTGGCTTGGCTGTTGTGTTCTCTTTTCAGATGACTCTATTTGCAGCTTTATATTTAAGTTTATAATCAACATGGATTAAATATAAAACCACAAATAGAGTTCATGTAAGTGTCTCATTTAAGAAATTCTGGTAGCTTTCTTTTGTTTTCTTGAAGTTTTAACTTCTCAAAATCATTTGCTAAACCATTCCTTTTGACATTACTTATAGTTTGCACATTCTTTTGAAGAACTTGATCCTCACTTGAATGATTTTCCTTCTTACAAGATTTTCCCGGGTTGGGGATTTAGCTAAGTGGTAGAGGCCCTGAGTTTGATCCTCAGCTCCAACCCCCCTCCCTCAAGATTTTCCCAAACCTTTTCAAAATTGAGATCAAAGTTGATTACATATGAAACATTCTTTTCATTTTTCAAAATTAATCCACAAATGTGATTTTAAATTGATTTTTTACATTATTATAACATACATTGGTATTTTTAGTGTAGATGTTAATTTATAAATTCTTGCAAATTATTTCATGTATATGAAATTTTATTTACCCAGGTGTTTTGTTTCTTTGTATCCTTTTCCTGTTTGATATGCTGATTAATATAGATTTTTTGTTTTTGAGACAGGGTTTCTCTATATAGCCCTGGTTGTCTTGGAACTTGCTGTATAGACTGGGTTGGCTTCAAATTCAGAGATCCACTTGCCTTAGTTCCCAAGTCTTACTGTAAAGTTTTTAAATAAACAATAGAATTTTGATGAAAATCACATATAATCTAGATTACATTGATTTTGAGGCTTTCTCATTATACTATCTAAAAGTCAAATTTCTGGGTCTGAGGAGATAGATGGCTCCTTTAGTAAAGAGTTTGTTTCACAGGATTGAAGGTCGAAGTTCAGATGCCCCGCACCTGTGTAAAAGGCAAACACAATGTCATGCACTTGTAATCTCAGCACTAGGGAGGCAGAGACGGGCCAGTCTAGCTGGATTCGTAAGCTCCAGGTTCAGGGAGGCCATGTTGGAAATGTTAAGGTGGAAGGGCTAGTGAGGTGGCTCAGCAGTGGGTTAAGAGACCAAGTGTGAGTTCATTTCACAAAATCCACAAGGTGGACCTTCCCACACCCAAAATAAATGTAATTAAAAGTAGTTGTCTGAAGGCAAGCAGGAGTAACTTTAAAAACAGTTAGAGAACAATTGAGGAAGACACCCAATGTCAACCTCCAGCCTCCACTTGTACACACATGCACGTGCGCGCACACATACACACACACACACACAGAGTCAAATATTTATTTAGAGCCAGCAAAATGGTTCAGCAGATTAAGGTATTTCCTGCCAAGCTTGATTACCTGAGTTCAATCCTTGAGACCAACATGGTGGAAGGAAAGAATGAATTCCTTCCTGCAAGCTGTCCTCTGACTTCTCATGCACAGGGGTGCACATGAATACACACACACACACACACACATTTAACAAAAATCAAATATCTGTGTAAGTAAAGTAGTTTAGTTAAATTCAATACTTGATTAGTCTAATTTGTATATATCTTTTTTTTGGTAACTTTTGTTTCTTTTCTTTGAAGTACTGGGAATTAAGCTCAGGATCTCTCTCATGATAATCACATGGTCTGCCACTGAGCAAAACCTTGGGCTCATTTATTGAGAATTTTTGAAACTTACGTGTCTGGTTGGAATTAACACAAACTGTCCAGTGATGGGTTCTTTTTCATCTTGTGTTTTAATAGAAAAAAATTTTTTTAAATATCTTTTTTTTTTTTTTTTTTTTTTTTTTTAAGATTTATTTGTTTATTTTACAGTGTAATGTCTGCATGTATCCTTGCAGGCCAGAAGAGGGTACCAGATCTCCTTACAGATGGTTGTGAGCCACCATGTGGTTGCTGGGAATTGAACTCAGGACCTCTGGGAGAACATCCAATGCTCTTAACCATTGAGCCATCTCTCCAGCCCCCTTAGTAGAAATTTTAAGACTTCTTATGCAGTTTAGGAAAGGAACCAAAAGTTAGAAATCATGCATTATATTTGTTCCGTTTCTCATTGCTCTGACAAAGTACTGACAGAAGCGACTTGGGGGAAGATTTTTTGGCCTGTGGTGAGGGTAGAATTCACTGTAATAGAGTGTGCCTGGTCCTCTACATCCTCTGCAGACCAGAGACACAGGCAAAGGCTGGTGCTCAGCTGCCTTCCTCCTTTCCCCCTTTGTTATTCAGTGTGGACCACTAGTTATGGGATGAGGCCACCCACAGGCAGGTTGGTCTTCCTAATAGACCTTACCTACACGCCCAGAGGTGTGTTTCCTATGATCCTAAATCCACCCAAGTTGACAATGAAGATTAACGTGATGTACATACCTGAATCCCAAGAATAATTGTGGGGAACGCCTCAGCAAATACAGCACAGTATCAGCGGTATGTGCAGGCGGAGCCTGGAGGCATAGTAGGATGCTAAAGAGAGAAGGGTTAGTCTGGGGAGAAAAGAACCTTCCTGAAAGACATATTTTGGAGTGGGTGCAAGAAGATAGTTGGTGTATTCATGTCTCTTGCCTCTTCATGCTCACCTAGTGGTAAACAAAAGGTTTTTTGTGTTTTTAAACTTAGAGCCTAACAAAACTGTGGGTGTCAAGAATTTTCTTGTCTGTTGATATCCTTCCAGTTACTCATGACTGGTTAACACAAGTCGGTGTTAGCCTAATTCAGATGTGCATAAAAACAGCCACCAGTGTGTCTACAGTTGTCTGCATTGACTAATGATATTGTGTGTCCATTCTCCTGCACCCTCCCCCTTATCCTCCTTCAAGAAACCCTGGACACTTTGGAGAAGTGGGTGACGGAGATCTTCTCTCAGATTCCGAACAAGTAAGACAGTCGCTTTCTGTAAGTTACATGTCTCCACCACTAAAGAGCACACCTTTTTGTATTAGTCCCGAAGGTATTTTTTTCTCTTGTTCTTTTTAAAAGTCACAAAACTGAGACCTAAATTTACTAGTTTAGTCAGGATTGTATAGCTTTTGAGAGAAAAGCTAAGATATGACCCTATCTCCATAATGTCCATAGTTCAAAAATTACTTGCTTGCAAATTTATAGTAAGCAATAATTCTGATTTTATGCTGCTTTTTACATTTATTTTTTTCCCTTTTCTGTTACCGTTGGAGCTTTTGGAACTATGATAAGAGCTGAAAAACATACTATGTACACCTACCTCTCCTAACAAATTTTGTTTTGAAAGGTGTTTTTTTTTCCCTCCTTTTCTTTCTTTTGTCAGTTGTTTGGAATATGGAATGTTTTTTCTCATTAAAGAAGTATCTTGTAGATGATGGTGATTTATACCTAATCACTCCATATATAGTTGTTACATTTTAAGAAATATTATTTCTAGTACAGCTTTACTAACTGCAAGTACTTCTTATAGAAGGAAAGCTAGAAGTAAATGGCACTGAAAGAGGCAGTAACTGTTAGGGGCAGGGTCTTCTGGTGCAGAGGTAAAGACAGTGCAGTCGGGATTTTAATCCATTTGCTCATGCCCATAATGCTCTTTAGCCAGCACTGTGCAGAGCAGATTGCTTAGAAATATTTGTCAGTCAGTGAAGCATCCCTGATACTGTTCATAAGGCTTTTCCCAATTAAGTCTTTTTTTTTTTTTTTTTTTTTTTTTTTGGTTTTTCGAGACAGGGTTTCTCTGTGTAGCTTTGCGCCTTTCCTGGAACTCACTTGGTAGCCCAGGCTGGTCTCGAACTCACAGAGATCCGCCTGCCTCTGCCTCCCGAGTGCTGGGATTAAAGGCGTGCGCCACCACCGCCCGGCTCCCAATTAAGTCTTAATGTGTTTGTTTTCTTTTCAGTGGGCTACCTAAACCAAACTTTGGCCATTTAACAGATCCTTTCGACACACCAGCATTTAACAAACTTTATAGAGGTTTGTAAACCTAAGGTTTAAAATTGTTTGAAATAACTTTAGCACATTTCCTAAACTTTGAGTCTGCCAGTTTTCTTTGAAAATGCAAAACAACAGAAATTATGTCTGTTGAAAAGGGACTCATTGGGCAGTGGAGATCCTGTTACGGGCAGATAGCGGCCACTGACAGGCTGTGGCGCCCTGCTGCTCCTCGGTCTATTTCATGCTTCCCCAGTTTCCCCATATTCCTTTTGTTCTTGTCTCCTCCTCCCCAACCCCTGTTCATTTTATCCTTAAGAAAATGAAAGTAGAAGAGAGAAAATAATTTGAAAAACAATTTTTTAAACTTCATTATACAAATGAAGAGGTCCTCCTGGAATTTTCCTCTTTTTCTCTGTTTCTTTCGGTCTTCTCTGCTTCTCCTGAGTCAGTCTTTCCTCACCTCCTCTGATCAGTGTCAGTTCTGGCACACCCTTTCTACTGCAGGCTTCATCCTGTTAAGCCAGATATTCCAAGAATATTTTCTGCTGTTTCTAGCTTTAGATTTTCTATTTATGGACTCATAATCTCCAGAAATACTTTAGCCAGTGCACACATTTTTATCATGAGAAGCAGACTCAGGAAGACTTAAATGCAAGTGAGTTTTTCCAGGAACCTCAAGCACTGCTACCAGGAGCGAGGGGCAGATCTCCCATGGACCTCCTGACCCTTGACAGGATTCAGCCCTCAGGACATTTCACATTCTCCCTGTTCTTTTTTATTCTTGCTTAAAACAATTACTCAAAGTAGAAAATTGGCAACTTGAAGTAACAACTGCATTTTATTTAGCCATCCTGTGATTGCTGGAGGATGAGCTATATTGAACAAAAAATGTTTTTGTAACAGAAAATGTCATGGAAAAATACTTATAACAGTTCTTGTGGCATTTTTGTTTAGTTGTTCCAATCAGAAAAATCCATGCTCTGACCATCACATGGGCACTTCCTCCTCAACAGCAACATTACAGGTGAGAGGTCAAGGGAGATTGGCTTCACTGAATATGGAGTCAGGGTCATAATTGAGAGAAGGCTGTGTGCTTTTAAGTTTGGCTTTCTATATTTAAAACGCAGGTGTCTTATAAACTGGAATTTAACTACTAGATTATTCAAGTCTTTAGGTATTTCATATTTTTTCTCAGTGTAAAAAGTAGAATTTTTTTATAATGAGTTACTTTACCTGAGTCTTTTAAATCAAACATTTGGCATTAATGTTTACTTTTCTAAATATTTTTTAACACTTGTAGCATAAAATATATTAATGTATGATTTATTTGTTCATGGCATTTATTTTTTACTTGTCAAAAGTGAAGGTTAAGCTCAGTGGTGGTGGTGTGTGCCTTTAATCCCAGCACTCAGGAGGCAGAGGCACACAGATCTCTGTGAGTTCAAGGCCAGACTGGTTCACAGATCAAGTTCTAGAACAGCCAGGGCTACACAGAGAAACTCTGTCTTGAGAAACAAAAAACAAACAAAATACCCAAAAAGTGAAAAGTTGAATAGCGTTAAGTTCCAAGGATTTCCTTCTGTGAGTTAGGGACATTATATAAACTAGGGTAAAAATGTCAGTTTATATATGAGCAGCACAGCTTGGGCAAGTAGTTTTTGTTTTGTTTCATTTTGTTTTGTTTTTAGGTAAGGAATAGTTAATTCTATAAATGCTTTATAATAAATAAATGCAAATGAATTGATATAAATTTAGCTTATTTTAAAAAATACATTTGTTTTTTGTTTTGTATTGAGACATGGCTTCTCTTCAGCTTGAACTCAAGAGATCCACCTGCCTCTGCCTCCCAAGTGCTGGGATGTATGCCATCACCACCTGGTTTATTTTAAAATGATGTGTATATGTGTGTCTGCATATGGGTATGTACACATGAATGCACATGCCTGTGGAGGACAGCAGAGGGTTTTGAAAACTCTGGAGCTGGAGTTACCGGTGGTTGTAAGCTTTCCAACATGGGTGCTGAGAACAAAGTCCAGTCCTATGCAAGAGCAGTACATGCTCTTAACTACGGAAGAATCTCACCAGCCCATCTTATTTTTTTCTTAAACTACTACCAACAATACCAACAAAGCAAGCTGTGCAGGCAAACCCAGCAGAAGGAAAGGAAGCAATGTGTATTGTTTGAGCTCAGTAAATGTTTTTTGTTTCATGCTAGAATATTTGATCAAGTTCACTGAAATTAACAAAAACATTATGGCTGTCGTGAGAAAACAGGAAAGTGTGTATTACAAGAATAACATAGCAAAAAACAATATATATATATTTATTTGTTGTTATGAATGTCTTAAGAAATGTTGACACTGTTAAACTAATACTAAAGGGCATTAGCTAAAAAGTTCTTCTGAAAAATAAATAAATAAATAAATAATTTAAAAAAAAGTTCTTCTGTCTTTGTATCTGTCCTCAAAGATGGTCCGACATTAGTAGCTCATTTGATATCCTTCAAGCATTAAAATATTGGGGCTGGAGAGATGACTTAGCAGTTAAGAGTACTGACTGCTCTTCTGGAGGACCTGAGTTTGGTTCTCAGCACCCTCATTGTGGTTCACAGCTGTTTATCACTCCAGTTCCAGAGGATCTGACACCCTCTTCTGACCTCCATGAGCACTGCGTGCATGTGATGACAGACAGACACACAAGCAAAACACCAATCCACACAAAGTAAAAATAAATAAATATTTTAAAAACTAAAAAGAATCAAATATAAAACATCTCTTATGGGAGTGGGATCTCAACACATGCTGTCAACAAAGACTTTCCTTAATCACAAAATATTTGAAGAAATACTGAAAATTACAAAAGTGACAAGTTGTTGTAGGGTTTTTTTGTTTGTTTGTTGCTGTCTGGCTATTTTTATAAGGCCTGATGCTTATATGACTTCTTTATCAGTCATTTTTATACCCCAAATATGTGAATTCTCAATAAATGAACTTTTAGTCATATGTAGTTTTGTTCAGATGCAAATGTTCACTCAGCTGGGCTCATTCTGTGCTGTCTTACTCTGTACCTCTCTAGTGTGTGTGTAATTCAACTCACATTTTAATCTATATTATCAAGGCTTTGAGAATTGCAGGGCAGATTTAGTACTTTGATTTTCAAAGTCTTACTAAATTTTGGTGGACATGGTATCCAGTATCAATAGTTCCTGTATGTTCATCATGTTACAAAAATACTACTAAATTGTATTTTGTAATCTAATTAGATTTCTTGTGTTCTTTTTATTTTATTTTTTTATAAATCTTATTTTAGGGAACACACCTTTAAATTGTAGTAGAAACAAATGGTGAAAGAATTTGAACAACATATTTTTACATTGACTATTATTGTATGGTAGTAACTGACGGTTATATGAGGTTCTGTGAGTAGTGATGGCTAGTCAGATGAAGAGGAAAAGAGAAGTACATTAAATCATATCTTTGGTTCAAGATCCTAATGTACTTGAAGGAAACTGAAACTGGACTTTATATTTCCAACCTTTAGAATAACATTGTTTTATCCTATAGCCTGATAGAGTAATGAAGGACTTTGTAAAAATCTGATTCTGGACACTGATTCATATAGTCCATGTTCTGGTAGAGGGAGCTGAGGAGCAGGGACAGGAGGACCTATGGGCTCACTGGCCCCATAGTCTAGTCTAGTCTAGTCTAATTGGGAAACCCCAGTCCTGTCAGAGACCTTGTCTCAGAGGAGGTGGATGGAGACCATAAAGATGACACCTGAGATTTTTCTTTGGCCTCCACATGCATGCATGTGCATATGTACCTGAGCACACACATGCAAGTGTACACATTTACACACACACACACACACACATACACACACATACACACGCACGCATGCACGCACATATGCGGAAAAACCTCAAAACCAAAAATACCACCCTTTCCTCCAAAATGTAACCTCCTTATGAAGTGTCTTACCATTTTCTGTTTTTATAGTGTGACTGTTAACTGATTTAAAATTTCAAGTTAATAAAATTCAAATTATTCTGAATTTATAAGAATAAGCTTAGATTCTCAAACCTGGTATATTTAAACCTTCTTTTGACTTCTGACCCTTAATTTTTTTTTTTTTTTTAAAGGGTGAAGCCACTTCATTATATTTCCTGGTTGGTTGGACATGAAGGCAAAGGCAGCATTCTTTCTTACCTTAGAAAAAAGCAAGTATTCAGTTATTAAGCATTTCTGTAACAGTCTCTGAATAATAAACCTGCATTCCTCTGCTTTAGCTGCCATGAGGTCTGGAATCAAAATGCTAATTATAGTCATGGTAATTACCTAGGTCATTTTAATGATTGTATTTTGAGGGTTTTTTTTATAAGCTGTCTTTTTTTTTTTTAGCTGTCTTTTTTAGTTCATGTTGGAAATAATTACAAAGTTAAAAAAATTATATATGGAATTAACAGTTGATTCCATAATTATATAAGGAGGCTAGTTCTAATAAAATAATTTGGATAAGTAAGTCAATTATTTCAATTCTCTGGCTCTCTAGGGTTTCCAACCCAAAAGGTGAACTGTAGAAAAATCATACTGAACATGTAGAGTTAAGAAAAGTATAGGTAGCCAGTTGGTGGTGGTGCACGCCTTTAATCCTAGCACTTAGGATGCAGAGGCAGGCAGATCTCTGTGAGTTGAGGCCAGCCTGGTCTACAGAGCGAGATCCAGGATAGCAAAGGCCACACAGAGGCACCCTGTCTCGAAAAACCAACATCCCCCCTTCACCAAAATACAGCTACATTAGTAGAATGTGTCCTAATTCATTTATGCAGGTTTTTCATTTCTAACCAAACAATAGAAATAGAACTTTAGAGTCTAGATCAATACTTTTAATTTCTTCTTTGTTTTTTTTTTCTGTGTACTAATTTGAGAATGAAAAGATTATAGAAATATTACTTAAAAAATATCATTGTGTTCCAGAACATTCACAGAAATTGGGAGGGCACTTCTTACTAAGAACTTTGACATTGAGTATATGTGGGAGCCTTTAGGACGTGAGCAGTGTGCTTCTTGGTATATGTGGGCATTTTTCTTACTGAGCCCTATTGGGCTTGCAAACTCTTCATTTGGTGAACACCCTCTGATTTAAGTTTTTGGTGTTATTTTAGCCAGGAAATGATCTACTCATTGTTGCTTTATTGGCTAACCATGTAGGATAGCTTAAAGTTTCTAAGAACTCATTTGACATTCTGAGTCGGATTATAATTTGATTGTTTTAAGTCTTTTAGGGGACAGAATCAAAGATGATAAGTGAAATGTTTCCCAGTAACTGTATGTAATAGTTAATTTGTGTGTTTTTATTTTATTTTTTCGTTAAGAATCATATTGGCATCATAAAGCTGCTCGGACAGTATTAGGCTCCCATTAAACAGGAAAAGTTAACTGTTGTTTGGTTCTGGTGACTTCTACTGTAATTTCTTGTGCTCTTAAGATCTGAACTTGAAAACTTACTGTTGTTCGGTGGGGTGTCACAATCCTGCCATCTCAGCTCTGGGGAGGCCGAGGCAGGAGGATTGCTGCAAGTTCAAGGCCAGTCAGAGCTATGTTGTGAGATCTGATCTCAAACAAACAAAACCCCTTGAACACTTAAAAGTATACATTTACATCAAAAGCTCAGAGTCCATAATTTTACATAAAAAGCTTGTTGACTTTGTTAATTTAAAGGCTTACTGATTAGATTAATTTTCCCAACTGTAGGTGCTGGGCTCTTGCATTGTTTGGTGGAAATGGTGAGACAGGTTTTGAGCAAAATTCTACTTACTCTGTGTTCAGCATTTCTATTACGTTGACTGATGAGGGTTATGAGCATTTTTATGAGGTAAGTAATTAAATGGAGTTATTTTTCTTTTCTCTAGATACTACTTTATGCAAAAGACTAATGAAATGTTCTGCTTCTAGGTTGCTCATACTGTCTTTCAGTATTTAAAAATGCTGCAAGAACTAGGCCCAGAGAAAAGGTAATAAAATTTCTTAGAATGAAACTGGGTCAATCCTAGTGCAATTTCAGTTTCAGACTGCCAACAGACATGCTTTAGTCCTACAAGATGGTGGTCTGTTATTCCTTACTGTTTCCTTCATTGGCTCTGTATCCTGATCCCTCTCCATCTGAGTGCAGACTGTAAACTTTACTATTATTTAGCTTGCTCTTTTTATTCTTGTGCCTATTTTGTGGGTGAGTGCAATGAGAAATCTTAATATATCTTCTAATTGTCATGTTCTCTTTCACAGAGTTTTTGAAGAGATTCAGAAAATTGAGGATAATGAATTTCATTACCAAGAACAGGTATTAGAAGTCAAATTATTTTTGCATGTTATATGAACAAATTGGAACTGGTGTGACCATTGTCCCACTTGATGGAAGTGTCACTGGAATTTTAATTGTGCTTCTCAAGATGGTCTTGATACTTTTGTTGTTAACACTTAGGTTACAGGGGAAGACTAGGCCCATGACCTAGATCATGATGTGTGACCATTTTTCTGTGTAATCACCTATTTTGTCTCTCCCCCTTGATAAACATTTAATGGAGAGCTTGCCATGGAATTCAATAGTTGGGGAATTCAAATATTGTGAAGATATTTTATAAGGTAATCAATATAGTAATTACCACGTGTGATATCAAGAACACTTGTGAGATTTGGGAATTTAAGGGAGAGGAGTTTTTCCTTGATTGAAGGTCTTCATGGATATGATAATTTGAATTGAATTTGCCAAAGACATAAGATTTGTTTATATTCCAGGAAATTGAAAGTACTTAGGTAAAGAGCTTTGTGGGCTCGGGCCGTGCCTCAGTGAGTAAAGTGCTTGCTATGTATGCATGAGGAACTGAGTTTGGATCTCTGGTACCCATGTAGATAAGAGTGGAGGCCTGGCATGGTGGCACATGGCCTTTCATTCCAGCACGTGGGAGGCAGAGGCAGGTAGATCTCTGAGTTTGAGGCCAACCTGGTCAATGTAGGAAGTTTTATCTCAAAAGAAGGAAGAGAAGAAGATACTCAGCCTTGGCCTTTGACATACACTACACTTGGTTGAGTGCACCTATGTCCCATGTTCATACATACAAATGACCTTTGGGACATTATGAAAAAGTCAACCATCCTGTATATGTGTAGTATAAGGACATTCAAATGAAAGTACTGTATAATATTGAAAGTAAAGAGTTTAGAGAAGGGGTGTGTGCTTGCATGTATACATGCCCTTTGGAAGTCTGTTGAAGCCTGTGGGTTGCTGCTCCGAATAACGCATCCTGTCAGCTCCCAAGGTTTAGGGAAATTGCTGTTACTGCACAGCAATCGCTGGTATACCTCACCTAGAGACTGGTAATATTTTTCATTTGCTTTCCTCTCTCCGTGTGGTTGTTTTGTTTGTTTTGTTTTGGTTTTTGGTTTTTTGAAACAGGGTGTCTCTGTGTAGCATAGTTGGGAAATTTAACACTGAAACAATACTGTTAATATACATCCCATAGAATAGTGTTTTTAAGTATGTGAAAGTACAATTCACAAAAGAATACAGGAATAAAATGCTCAGAATAGTAAAATAGTAATATGTGTCTTTCTTGTGTAAGATCCAGTGGAATGTCTAGTGATTTTCAGAATTGTTCAGCAGTGACTATGCATGGTATTTTAAATATCTGTAGTAACTGTATTGTGGTTTTTGTGGGTGGTAGTCATAGACATTACTCATATTACCATGTGTACTGCTGATATTGATACTTTTATTAATTTATCTTTATGTGGTGCTGGGGATTGAATTTAGGCCTCTTGCATTTTAGGGAGGTACTCTACCACTAAGCCTTGTATACAGCCTCTTATAATAAAACATTAGAGGTTAATGAAAATATGTTGTGGTGATATATTGTGTACCCCAATAAAGCTGGCCTGGGGATCAGAGGACAAAGCCAGCCACTTTAAACATAGAGGTCAGAGCTGGGTGGTGGTAGCTCACACCTTTAATCCCAGAACTTGGGAGGCAGGCGGATCTCTGTGAGTTCGAGGCCAGCCTGGGCTACAGAGTGGGTTCCAGGAAAGGCGCAAAGCTATACAGAGAAACCTTGTCCTGAAAAACAACCCAAACAAAACAAAACAAAAAAAACAAACAAAAAACAAACAAACAAACAAAAAAAAAAAACAAAAAAAACATACAGGTCAGGCAGTGGTAACACACGCCTTTAAATCCTAGCATTTGGGAGGCAGAGATCCATCTGGATCTCAGTGAGTTTAAGGCCACACTGGGAAAAGAGCCAGGCGTGGTGGCACACACTTTTAATCCCAGCACTAGGAAGGAAGGAAGATGGCAGGGCGCAGAAAGGTATATAAGGCGTGAGGAAACAGGACGTCTCTCTCTTGAGGCTGAGGATTTTGTAGAGGTATGAATGTGGCTGGCTTGTTCTGTTTCTCTGAGCTTTCAGCTTTCACCCCAATATCTGGCCCTGGATTTTTTATTCATAAAACCATTTAGCAATTCGTGTTACAATATGTGATTTCTTCCCACCAAATTCAGGGTCTCCCTGATTTTGTCCACTCACATAAGGGTCCTAGATATGAGAGCTCTGATTTATAGCCAGTCAGACCATTTGAAAAAAGGTGGCTTTTTTGATGGTTACCAAAGTCTGTCCTCTCAATGTATACCATAAGTAGGGAAGATGTAAGTTCATGAGGGAAGTTGCAGAAACTCCAGTTATTATTGACTCCTCTGTAGTGTTTTCTATCCTTGAAGCCATCTAAAATTAAAAGACTTACTCTGTGAAACTGGAAGGCTGCAGTGTCTCACCTGAGCCCCTAGAGGGCCCTACAGGCACTCTCCCCTGTAAGTTGGTTGATTGATAGAGCTGGTACCCACATAAGTTCTGTCCAACCACCTTACTGGGAGTGTGTTTTCTCATCAGTTGTGGTGGCAACCATGAGAGTCTGAATCACAAGGGGAGAGATCAGAGTGAGCATTTGTGTACTGCAGCTGTAGGTGACACCCAGATTCCTATGGTCTTCATGGTTAAGAGTGTCTTTTTCCACCCCCGTCCCTCTATTAGTCATTAGCAGGACATCTCAAGATCAACATTCACTGACATCTCCTTATGTCATCCCTTCCTCCTGCATCTTTGGTGTGCTGCCTTGATATTAAAATATGAGCTCAAGACATCTTAGATCAAAACCTAAGCAAATGTGAAAGGAGAACAAGTCAGAAAAGGCCAGTTTTGCTGTATAAACTGCTGAATTACTTAAAGTATGCCAAGTTAGTTCTCTTTGGGGGTTTGTACATTTCTATTTTAAATAAAATTGTTTCCTTTTCACACTTTTTTCTGACTTTCATCAATGAAGGCAAATAGGAATGCCTTTCTTGAAGTAATATATTTTTTTCTTTTTTCTTTTTCAAGACAGGGTTTCTCCATGTAGTTTTGGTGCCTTTCCTGGAACTCACTTGGTAGCCCAGGCTGGCCTCGAACTCACAGAGATCCGCCTGGCTCTGCCTCCCGAGTTCTGGGATTAAAGGTGTGTGCCACCACCGCCCTTGAAGTAATATTTTTAAAGAAAAAATTTAAGTTCTGCATAGAAATTTGAACGCAGTATGCATCATAAGTCAAATGTTTGAAATGGAGCTATTTAAAATTTTTACTTGTTTATTTGTGGTGTGTATGCTATAGCACACATCTGGAGGTCAAAGGACAGTTGGTAGGAGTTGGACAATTTCTGTCCTGTGGGGATTAAACTGAATTCATTATGCTTGGTGGCAAGTGCTTCTACCTGCTCAGCTATCTTGTTGACTTCTAGAGCTATGTTGTTAAAGATTATTTTTGTAGACAGGACTAATACTGTAGCAATTAATGGAAGGCAGTTTATTGAAATGAGTTTTTGAAATGAAAAAGAGTTTGTAGAAGACAAAAAAGGTAAAGGATGTGTATTAGCAAATGTTTGAGAAGCTGTGGATGGATCTGAATGCTCAGGCATAGCTGCCAATGACAGATGTCACAGCCGCTTTGAAAAAGTTCGTCAGTTTCCTCAAGAACTAAACAGTTACCATTTGAACTAGCCACCTAGCTACGACTGTTAGGTGTATACCCAACAGAATTGGAAACATAGATATCCACAAACTTATGTACAAAGGTTCATACCAGCATCACTTATTGTAGCCCTAAAGTAAAAATAACTTCATAAATCATTAAATAAAAAATGAAGCAGAATATTCTTGTTATTATATATATTCTTAATATTATTCAGCCATAAAGAAGTGATTTTGTATTACAACTGGACCTTTGAAATGTTATGTTTAATGAAAGAAACCAGACACTAAAGGTTTCTTGGTAAACGAGTCTATGTTGTTGCAGGATATTTGATCACACTGTGAACCCCAAGATTGTGTTATTTACTGGAAAAAACTGTTTCTAGTTGTGCTGTGGTTCAGCCTTAGCACACACCTTTAATCCAAGAGCTTTCTGCTTTAATATTGTAAACAGGATTAAATAAAGTCAACCATATGTCAAGAGGTGGAGCAGGCAACCAGTTGACAGGAAGTGAACAAGAAAAAACCATAGAGAGTAAGAGGGAGTCAGGAGGGCAGATAGAGAGATGCCCAGGAAGTGGAAGGGAGGGACATTCAGGTTGAGGTTTGGGTTTGAGATAGCATAGGACAAGAGAGGTCAGGGACTTCAGCAGAGGAGAAAGGTCAGCTCCGTACTTTCTCTGCTTCTCTGAGCTAGCGGGCTTTCCGGTATCTGGCTCCAGAGTCTTTATTGGTAAAATTGGATGATTGAGATTTTGTTAAAACAACACTATTTGCTGGGAACAGTACAAGTAGATGTAGAGTGACAGAACACAGGTGATGGCTATTGGGCTGAGGGCAGAGAGTATTGAGTACTATGAGTTGGAGAATGAAGAAGTGTTTGAAACTTAGTGTAATGATGGAACAGCTTTGTAAATAGAGAAACTATTGGATTATAGACTTTTAAAGGGTAGATTTTGTGGTTTATGGATTACAGCTTCTAATGTTAAATTTAAAATTGTAAGTTAAGTCTCAATCTAAAATTATAACTAAAAATATGTGTGCGCACATTTTCATTTGTGATGCTAGAGATTGAACCCTTGTCATACCAGGCAGGGCACAACCACTGTGCCACACACCCCGTTTGCTTGTTTTACCAGTACCTAGTCTATTGCTTTTGTGCCACAGGTCAGCTTTAGGTAGGGTCCATTTGTCAGAGCAAATGCTTTTCATTGCTCAGGCTTCTACCATGTTGGCTAGAGCAGTTGCATTATAAGGAAGAAGCTGGTAAAAAAAATAACTCATTAAAAAGGTAAAACGAGGCTGGAGAGATGGCTCAGAGATTAAGAACAATGGCTACTCTTCCAGAGGTCTTGAGTTTAATTCCCAGCACCCACATAGTGGCTCACAATCATCTATAATGAGATCTGGCACCTTTTTCTGGCATGCAGGCACACATGCAGGCAGAACACTGCATACGTAATCAATGAATTAATCAATCAATCTTAAAAGCAATAAAAAGGTGAAACAGCCAGGCCTGATGGTGTGAGCCTGTATTCCCAACTACTCTGGAGACTGGCAGGCCTGCCTGGGCTACTGAGTGAGTTACAGGCTATCCTGGGCAACTTAATGAGACTCTGTCTCAAAATAAAGTAAAACAGAGTTTGTGTATGTGTTAGTTACTTTTTTATTGCTGTGATAAAACACCAGGACCAAGACATTATATAAAGAGTACATTTAATTGGCTTATAGTTCCAGAGGGTTAGAGATCATGATGGCAGATGGCGGCAGGACCATCTGAGAGCTCACATCTGAAACTGCAGGCAGGAGGCAGAGATTGCACTGGGGATGGTGGGAGGCTTTTGAGAGCTTAAAGCCCACCCTCAGGAACACACCTCCTCTGCCAACACCTCCTAGTCCTCAGATAGTTCCAGCTGGGGACCTAGTATGCACACAGAGGGCCTGTGGGGGGCGGTCTCATTCAAACCTCCAGTGTTCCGGGTGTGCAGTGAATACTTGAGTTGATTGCTTTTTTTCCCTGGAAAATTACTTCTACTTTATAAACCAGAGAACTGATCATTTTTCACTTTTAAATTGAGATAACATGCTGATTAATATAACTTCTTCTTAGAGACTATTTTTATACACCATAATAAATGTCCATTTTTTGTATGCAATGTGTAATGCTCAGATCAGAGTAATTGATGTATCTGTTACCCAAACATTTTTATGTATTTAGGGAATGTTTAAATTCCTTTTTTCTTTTTCCTGGCTATTTTGAGGTATTTGTTGTTACCCACAGTTCCCCTTCTGCTCTGCAGAGCGCTGTCACTGTTCCTGTCCTGTGGGCCTGTGCCTGTTGGCTCTCTCCAGCCCCTGCCTCATTCTATTGAGACCCCCTCTACTACTTTCTACTTGTCACTACTCTTATCTAGTGACACACTGTAGTTTAACTGGTGGTGCTTCAGTGTTGAGTCCCCGTCTTTATTGACACAGCAGTCACGTTGTGCAGTGTGGGGCTGGGCTGCTCTCATGAGAGGCTGGTGTGACTGGAGCAGAGTAGGTTGGTCCTGGGCTCGGGGTGGCACTTGGCAGGTGAAGCTTCCTGGCTCTGCAGCATGGGCTTGCTCTCTTGGAGTCCTGAGCATCCTCTTACAGTGACATAGTGTCCTGTTAGAGCCACTCAGATACTTCTGTCTCAAGTGTCTGCTGTGATGGACTAAGACAGCAGTGGTGGCCCTCGTATGAAACCTAACGATTGTCCGTACCTCTTTACAGACAGATCCAGTGGAGTACGTGGAGAACATGTGTGAGAACATGCAGCTGTACCCACTTCAGGACTTTCTCACCGGAGATCAGCTTCTGTTCGAGTACAAGCCAGAAGTAAGGAGCAATCCAGTTTAGAACTTGCTTTAGGAAAGAGAGAGAAAAACTATAGAGATGTTTTTAAGAACTGTGAGAATGGAGAGAATGTGGTAAGTTTAGTCAGAATTGTTTGATTAAACAGAAGACTAACGAGTGATTTCTCACAAGTCTCTTACACAGGCCATCTTTTCTGGTTGTTGGAGACAGTCTCATGTATCCTAGGCTGGCCTCACACTTGCTCTGTAATTGAAGATGACCTTGAACTCCTGATCCTTCTGCTTCTCACAGGTGCTATGATTGCAAGTGTGCGTCACCATGCTGAGTTCCTGTGGTACCGGCTGCCAGCCCCAGGGCCTCTTGCATGCTGGACAAGCACTTATACAATGAGTTAGACCTCTCACTCCATTCGTTCACCTTTTGATATAAAGGATGAAAATAGAAACTTATTACACACCATTTGTAATTTTTCAAGTGCTAGAACACTTAAAATAGTTAAGGCAGTTTCTAACATTTGTGTAGTTTGGTTCTAAGCATTCTTTAAAGAAATTGCCTAGCCTACTTTTAACTAGAAACCCAGGACAATTAATTTTAAAACTTAGAGGGGTGTGGTGGCACATGCCTTTAATTCCAGCACTCAGAGAGGCAGAAGTAGTCTGATCTCGGTGAGTTCAAGGCTAACCTGGTCTAGATGATGAGTTCAAGGATAGCCAGGGATGTTACACAGAGAAACTCTGTCTTGAAAGAAAAAAAAAATTTAATACTTAATATATTTACAAGAAAAATGCAGCTGCCCCTGTATTAGAAATAAATTACTTTCACAGCCTATAATTATAGCTGTTTGGGAGGCTGGGCTGGAGGGTCTCAAGCTTAAGTCTGCCTGAACTGCAGGCTGAAATCCTCTTTCAAAATAGTCAAAAGATGCTTTGTGATGTAGCTCAGTGGAGGAGAATTTGCCTAATGTGCATTCAGAAGGTCCGAGGTTTAGTCTCCAGGGCTACAAGGATTAAAGACTTACATATATGTGTACAAGTGGACAACAGTTGATTAGTCACTCCTCCACTCCTGGGGACCAAGTCAGCTTCTTCCTGTAGGGTAGCTTTTGTCAGCCTGGATAGTTTGCCTTCAGGGAATATTTGTTAGTGTCTGAAGATACTTTGTTTGGGACAGTTAGGGATGGATAATAGGGTACTGTGGTGATATCTTATTTTAGAAATTCGTCTACAGGATACTCCTAGGGCATAGTAGGTAGAAGCCTGAGATTGTACAAACGATCTTAAAATGCACAAAATAGGACCCAACAATAAAGTTAGCTGTCCCAAGATATAGCTTGTGTTAAACACTGCTTCCTGCTACCTAGTGACAGTATAGTAAATGACAGCCCTGCTCCTTTATTGCTGGTCTCATTAGAGTGTGAGGGTCCAGATGAGCCGCGTTTCAAGCACCTTGAGGACACAACATTTAATGTTTGTCAATTATAGCTCAATAGAAGTAAAAATAAAGGTTTTGAAATAGTAATAAACTTAGAGTTTTATAAATTAGGTTCATGAGTTAGAAACAGTTCACTGACATCAAGACACTAGGGTAACAATGCAACTATTTTTCTAACAGGAGTGTATTCACTTAAATTGTTACTATGTTTTCAGCCTTCCCTTCTCTCATGTCGCTTCCTGTCCCCTTTGTTAGGTCATTGCTGAAGCCCTTAATCAGCTGGTTCCTCAGAAGGCAAACCTCGTTCTTCTGTCTGGTGCTAATGAGGGAAGATGTGACCTCAAGGAGAAGTGGTTTGGGACTCAGTACAGCGTAGAAGGTAAGAGACTGATGCTTCTCCTCTAGTTGAGTATTTCTGACTCAGCCGAGGATTCTTAAAAAAGAGTCTTTTATTGATGTGTGTGGATGTGTGTGGATGTATGAGTTTATGTGCAACCATGTATATGTGGATGCCTGAGGAAGCCAGAAGGTGTCAGATCCCATGGAACTGGAGTTACAGGCAGTTGTGAGCTGCTGTGTGTGTGCATGAACAGTAGGTATTCTTAACTGCTGAGCCATCTTTCCAGCCCCAGCGGGGAATTTTAACTTGATGGTTCTTGTGGAGACACACACACACATGCATATAATTTTAATTTTTGTTAATTTTTTAGACAGGGTCTCACTTTGTAGCCTTGACTGACCTTAGATTCATTATATAGACCAGGATTGCTATCTCTCTCCCTCTCTCTCTCTCTCTCTCTCTCTCTCTCTCTCTCTCTCTCAAGAGAGGGTCTCTCTACATAGCCCTGGCTATCCTAGACTTATTATGTGTATAAGACCAGGATGGCCTCAAACTCATAGAGATCTGTTTGCCCTGCCTCGGAGTGCTGCAGTTATAGGAGTGCTCCCATACCAGGCTCGAGATGGCTGTCTTGTCTGCACTGTTCTTAGCATTATCTCTAACTCCCCAGAATGGCTCATTAAGCTCTGAACAATGGCTTTTCTAGTCCAAAGTTCCAAAGTCCTTTCACAATCCTCAGACAAACATAGTCTGTTCTGTTACAGCAATACTCCACTCCTGGCACCGTAGTTAGGGTTTTGTTGCTGTGATAAAACATCATGAGCAAAAGCAACTTGGGAAGGAAAGGGTTTATTTCTTCTTACAACTCTTCAGGTCACACTTCATCACCAAGGGAATTCAGGGCAGGAATTTGAGGTGGGAACCTGGGGGGCCAGACTGAAACAGAGATCAGAGAGGAGGGCTGCTTATTGGCTTTTCAGCCTGCTTTCTTATAGCACCCAGGACTACCTGCCAGGGGTGATACCATCCACACACAATGAGCTAGGCCTTCCCATATCAATCATTAATCAAGAAAATAGCCCAGAGACTTTCCTATAGGCAATATGGATGAAGGCATTTTCTCAATTAAGATTACCTCTTCCTAGATAAGTCTAGGTTCATGTCAAGTTGACAAAAACCAACCAGGATACTGGCCTCAAACTGACAGAGATCTGCCTGCCTCTGCTGCCTGAGTGCTGGGATTAGAGGAGTGTACCACTATGTCTGGCAAAAAGTATGGTTTTTTTTTTGTTTGTTTTTTGGTTTTTCGAGACAGAGTTTCTCTGTGTAGCTTTGCGCCTTTCCTGGGACTCACTTGGTAGCCCAGGCTGGCCTCAAACTCACAGAGATCCGCCTGACTCTGCCTACCGAGTGCTGGGATTAAAGGCGTGCACCACCACCACCACCACCACCACCACCACCACCACCACCACCACCCGGCAAGTTTTTAAAAATTTATTTTGCAATGAAACATACTTGCACTTTGTGAGCAGTTCTTTTCTGCTATATTTATATTTTTGAATTAGTGAAAATATCCTACTTAATTGGTTATTTGGTTAGGTAGATTTTTTTTTTTTTTTACTTTGTTATTCATTGATATTACTTATTGTTTTTGAGGCAAAGTCTTACTATGTAGGTCTGGCTGCCTGGAACTCAGAATCTTCCTGCCAGCGCCTCTGAGTGCAAGGCAGCCCTTGGTTTCACTTTGTTTTAGGACAGTGGTTCTCAGCTGTGGGTTTCAACCCCTTTCACAGGGTTCGTGACCTAAGACCATCTGAAAACACAGATATTTACGTCATTATTCATAACAGTAGCAAAATTAGTTATGAAGTAGCAATGAAAAGAATTTTATGTTTGGGGTCACCACTACACAAGGAGCTGTATTAAAGGGTCGCACCATTAGGAGGGTTGAGAGCCACTGTTTTAGAGGACTGTTTCTCAGGAGGCATCACTGCCTAGTTCCTGCTCTATGCAAATAAAGTACCAAACAGAAAAGAGGGGAGGGGGAGAGAGCGCTTCTCAGACTTCACTGTGCATGTGTGTCACGTGGCGATCCAAAATAGATTCTGGCCACATGTGGTAGCACATATTAATAATCCCAGTACCTAGGAACCCAAGACAGGAGGAACTCCAGTTAGAGCATAATGCAGGCTATGTAATGAGACTTTGTCTCTAAAAATGAAGAGGGAGGGAGGTACAGGAAGAAAGATTGACTCTGAATAAAGAGAGAGTCTGGGTAGGACCTGAGTCTGCATTCTGAACACTGTCTCAGATGATGGCGTTGCTGCTGGGTCCTGCTTTGACTAGCAAGTTTCTAGGTTTTGTAGCTGTGTCTGAGGAGAGATTTAGTGGTGAAGACCAGTTGATGGTTTGTTAAGAGAATTCTGAGTGTTGCATTATTTGTTGGATCTGTTTGTTTTTCCTCTCTACAGATGTTGAAAACTCTTGGGCCGAACTGTGGAAGAGTAATTTTAACTTAAATCCAGATCTTCACCTTCCAGCTGAAAACAAGTACATAGGTTAGTAAAATGTAATCATTGTGTATGTTGATCCATGTGCTAATAAAACATTGCTGTGAGGCTTCAGAGATGGCTCAGCAGTTAAGAGCACTGACTGTTCTTCCAGAGGTTTTGGGTTCAATTCCCAGCAACCACGTGGTGGCTCACAACTGTCTGTAATGAGATCTGGTGCCCTCTTCTGGCATGCAGGCAGACATGCAGACAGAACACTGTATGCATAAAAAAACCCATGTGAAGTACATGGTGTTTACAAATGAATTAATATTTTAGGATATCAGCAGTATTCTGGGGTAGGAATTACTATTGTCTTTGTTTTCCAGTGGAGAAAAACAAATTTAGAATGCAAAGTGACTTATCCAAGTCATCGGAGGAACCAGGCTTCTAATGGTCATAGCTGACCCTTCCATAGGAAGAAACTTTGAGAAGGTTGTAAAATCAGGTCCAGCCCGATAGCTTAGTAAGTGAAAGTGCTTGCCACTGAGTCTGACCTGAGCTTCATCCCTGGAGTCCATGTGGTGGAAGGAGAGAACCAATTCCTGCAAGTTGTTTCTGTCTTTATACCCCCTCCCCAGTAAGCAAACGTATTAAAAAGAAGATGGGTTGGGAAGTCAGCATAATGGGCTTGAGTTTGCTGTGATGAGTGCTGAAACCTTACAAAGCCTATGTGAATGGAAGATAGCCAAATGTTTAATTGCATATAGAAATGGTGTTACTTCAAAACATTTTGTTCTAAATAGGCATCTATCTATTAGTTTGCATTGACAAATATATTTCTAAGTTTCAGTGAGAAAATTAAAAACTTGAGGTTTTTACAAATGTTTGTAACTATAGTTTACTCAGGACCCCTTCCTTCCCAGCAGTTCCATTCATCATCCATATCCCTAAGAGATGAAAGAAGGCACTCACATCCATGTCCTTGCACCCTCATGGCAGCACTAGTCACAAGAGTCACGAGGTCAATGAACCAAACTGGTACACAAATACTTTAGAATATTATTTAGTAATGTAAAGAAAGGAAGTATTAATATGTATTACAATGTGATGAATCTTTAAAATACTGTCAAGGGGCTAGATAGCAGACTTAGTGGTTAAGAGCACTTGTTGCTCTTGCAGAGGAACAGGGTTCAGTTCCCAGCACCCACATGACATGAGGTACATATGGTTCGGCCCAAGAATTTTCAATATCTGTAGAGTAACCATGTGGGTGCTGGGAATTGAACCTTGATCTTCTGGAAGAACAGCCAGTGCTCTTAACCATTTCTCTAGCTCCATCAATACTTTTTAATAACTATCTGTTATCTCTTACCTAATTAACATGTTAGCTAAACAGTTTGCCATTAATGTGAAATGACAAGTTAGGGTTTATTTGAACAGAACTGTTTGGTAACCTTTCAGAGTCCTTAAGGATATACTTATTGAAGAATATATTCATTCAAAGATTGAGTTATACAAGTACCCTGACCCAAAGGCCACCTTCTTCTAGTTAACAATTACTTGAGAAAGGGAATGAAGCTGAATGTCTGTCCAGAGATAAGAACCTACTGTTGGGAATTAGACATGTTCAGGTTTCATCTAATGTAAGGTCCAAGTGTGCACTGTATTCCAGTATTTGAAAAGTGATCACTCTTTTGTTCATGTTGTTAGCCACGGACTTTACACTGAAGGCTTTTGATTGCCTTGAAACTGAATACCCTGCTAAAATTGTGAACACTGCACAAGGTTGCCTGTGGTATAAGAAAG
This sequence comes from Peromyscus leucopus, assembly GCF_004664715.2. Taxonomy (NCBI): domain Eukaryota; kingdom Metazoa; phylum Chordata; class Mammalia; order Rodentia; family Cricetidae; genus Peromyscus; species Peromyscus leucopus. The sequence goes on from NC_051064.1 coordinate 112,191,720, forward strand.
ACAACAAATTCAAAATCCCCAAAGGTAAGATCTGCCTCTAAAGGAGTGAAGTAGGAAATCTTTCTCTTATATAGCAACCTCTCTGTTCCTGTCGCCTCCCTCCTTCCCCATCACTTTCCCTGGGAAGCTGCTTTACACTCACAGATGAATAGTGTGCTCCTGTGCTTACAGGAGTCTGGATAGACATCTGCTTTCTAGGAAATAGAAAGTCAGCTGTAGGGCTGCTGAGATGGCTCAGCAGCTAAAAGGCACTTGATGCCAAACTTGATGTTCTGACTTTTGATCCCCAAGACCTACGTGATGGGAGGAGAGAACCAGCTTCTAAGAATTGTCCTCTGAACACACACACACACACACACACACAATTTAAATTTTCAGTTCTAAAAAGAAATTGTTTTTAAGTATTTTCTTTCTCAGTACAATGAAATTAGAACCAGATATTTGATTATCTTAAAGGATTGATTATATTATTTGAACATTATGTTTAAAAACAGATAGAATAAGATATGAGGAAAATTATTCCTAGATACAATAGAAAACCTAATCCAGAATTGTAACATGAATCTTCCCCAATTGTGTATCTCTGCCCTTTGCTTCTAGCATAAATCATGTGTAGTTTGGGACTAAACAGACTCTAAATTCCTTATCTTTTAGATGATGGCCCAAACTGTGTTGTTGTGTTGGCAGCTTGGAGTCAGCGTCTGAGGCTGCCATTTAACCAATGTTCTGTCCTTTACACAGCCTCCCTTTCCTCCTTCCTCCCCGTGCCTCCTTTCTCCAAAACCTCACTCAGTATGTCCAGGTCTGCCTCCAAATGGCAACCACTCTGCCTTAGTCTCCCAGGTTTGGGGAGTTGAAGCTGTACCATCAGAGTCTCTTGAATGGCTTATAAGAACTTAGAAATAGTAATTGCCATTGATTCAGCTTCTTTAGAAAACTTGTTGTTCTGACTTCTGTGAATACTGAGTTGCTTGATTAATGTCCTAACTTGTAGACTTGTATACGTATTTTTGCCTGTCTGAAGTTACTGATAAATATGGTTATTCGTAGACCTTTCTGTATGTGTCTGATACTCCCATAGGTTAAAGCATGCCTTCTATGATACTTTATTTGGAATGGTAAAAAATACCCTTTAAAAGCTTTAAGAGTAATAAAGTCTGTAGGGATAAAAGAGAATAAACATGTAATGAAGCTTTCAGGATTAGTAGTTTATTTAGACTTCCAGAGCCACATTGGGGAAGTAGTGGGTGTTAGAGTGGTTGAGCCCTCTGGCTTCTCTGTTTCACTCGCGGTCTTTTTCTTCCAGCCTACATCCGTTTCCATCTGATCTCACCTTTGATACAGAAGTCTGCAGCAAAGTGAGTGTGTGGGCTTTGGTGTTGTTGTTGTTGTTGTTGTTGTTATTTTTTCCTCAGAAAAGAAAAAGAAAAAAAAATTAACTGTTGACTATGCTGGCTAGTTTTATGTGAACTTGCACAAGCTGGAATTTTTTTTTTGAAGAGGGAACCTCAATTGAGAAAATGCCCCCACCACATTGGCCTGTGGGAAAGCCTGTGGTGCATTTTCTTGATTGACGGTTGATGTCAGTAGTGCCATCCCTGGGCTGGTGGTCCTGGGTTCTATAAGAAAGCAGGCTGAGCAAGCCATGAGTACGCAAGCCATCAAGCCATAAGCAGCACCCCTCCATGGCCTCCGCATCAGCTCCTGCCTCCAGGTTCCTGCCCTGCTTTTCTGTCCTAACTTCCTTTGACAATGGATTGTGATGTGGAAGTGTAAACAAAATAAACTCTTTCCTTCCCAAGTTGCTGTTGTTTCACATCACAGAAGTGATGACCCTAACTAAGAAGCTGGTGCCAGGAGTGGAATAGTGCTGTGACAGACTGGACCATGTTTTGGGGAGGACTATGGAAGGACTTTGGGCTAGAGAATCCCTGGAGTGTTCAGAGCTTGAGGAGCTGTTATGGGACCTTGGAGGAGAATGCTGCGAGTGGTGCAGATGATGAAGCCTGCCTTATTACAAAGTGTCAAAGGGAAGCCAAGACTCCATGGGGCCTTTTGTGTGATATTTTGCATTAAGAATCTGTGGTGTAGCCGGGCGGTTGTGGCGCACGCCTTTAATCCCAGCACTTGGGAGGCAGAGCCAGGCGGATCTCTGTGAGTTCGAGGCCAGCCTGGGCTACCAAGTGAGCTCCAGGAAAAGGCGAAAAGCTACACAGAGAAACGCTGTCTTGAAAAACCAAAAAAAAAAAAAAAAAAAAGAATCTGTGGTGTCTGGTTAGCCAGAGCTGAAGAATCAGCAGTAACTAAGAAGAGATCAGTACCATGGAGGCAGACTCTTCTGAGGAGTGTTTCCTCGGAGCCAGCACGCTGAGTGTTTTATTTAACTGTTGGAAAGCAGTTTTCTTTCGGTCTGAACAGTTGGTTATTTTCTCTTTCAGTACTTGAGCTGTGCTGGCTGTTTTATGGTTTCTGTTTGTTTTCTGTGCTCTAAACAAGTTAGAATAGCTTGTAAGCAAGTCACAGAATGACTGCACTGGGGAAGGCCCTAAAGTCCAGCCCTCACTCTGAACTAGGGATAGAGCCATCCAGGGGCTGGCTCCCTGTCTAGTACCTGAAGACTTGCAGGGTTTTAGAATTTATTTTGTTTTAAATTGTGTGTGTGTGTGTGTGTGTGTGTGTGTGTGTGTGTGTGTGAGAGAGAGAGAGAGAGAGAGAGAGAGAGAGAGAGAGAGAGAGAGAGAGAGAGAGAGAGAGAGAGACTCTGACTGACTAGTGGCAGGGGTAGGGCAGGGGTGGGGTGGGGTGCTGCTGCTCATGTGGGTGAAGGTTCCAGAACAGGCCAGGAGAGGGCATTGGATCCCCTTGAGCTAGAATTATAAGCTGTTGTGAATTGTCTGTTGTGGGTACTGGGAATTGAACTCAGGTTATCAGCAAGAGCTTTTAACTGCTGAACCATCTCTCCAACCCCAACTTCCAGACTTTTAATTATAACTTGGGTTTTTTTAAACAAATTATTCATGTATTTATATAGATAGCTGCACTGTGGGAGATCATAGGAAAGGCTTAGAAAGCGTTAGTGCACTTTTTCTTTGTTTTCTTGATTTGAGACAGGGTTTCTCTGTGTAGCTTTGGAACCTTGTCTTGGAGACTAGCTCTGTAGACCAGGCTGGCCTTGAACTCAGAGATCCATCTGCCTCTGCCTCCTGAGCCCTGGGATTAAAGGTGCATGCCACTACCACCTGGCTGCATTTCTTTTTCTTTGCCTCTTAATTAGAAAATCCAGCCTTAAATGGTGAGCATTCCTACTACCCACCCCACACCCCCAGGTGTTACTCTTCTTCCTTTCCTCATATTTTAAATTTATAAGTCGGAAATCCTAAGTCTGATTGGTACCAGGGTTGATGGCTAGTTGGATCATTCCCTCATTGTGCGTGTGCACGTTGTCATTTTCTGTGTGTATCTGACGTGAAAAGATTGGGGGAGCTACTGAAGTATTCCTATGATAGACCTGTGAGGCTGGGTCCTGAGTAAGCTAGGTTTCCTTTCACACCTCATGAGTTGTGTGCTCTAGAGTGAGAAGGAACACCTTACTAACGGTGAAGGTTCTTCCTCTGATAGAAACAAGTCTATGTATTCCTGTCTTTTCTGCCAATTAATGATGCCAGTTATATTTTGTACTTTCCAGTGTTGTCCTCTTTGACATCTTCGTCAATATTCTTACTCATAACCTTGCTGAACCAGCTTATGAAGCGGATGTGGCACAGCTGGAGTATAAACTGGTAGCTGGAGAACATGGTTTAATTATTCGAGTGAAAGGATTCAACCACAAACTACCTGTAAGTATACGAGCTCTGTTTTTCTCAGAGGAGCTTTGAAATCCCATATTTATCTTTGTTGCTCCAGAGCACTAAGCAGAGGCCCAAATGTGGTCTTTGATAGGAGGGCTTCCCCGTGGGCAATGTCATAGGTCTTCCTTGCATATGACACCTGCTCTAACTTTGAACATACGTAGCAAGGTTCTTCCCCTGGCTTCCCTTGGTGATGACTGTGATGTGGAAGTGTAAGCTAAATAAACCCTGTCCTCTGTAAGCTGGCGTTAGTCAGTGTTTTATGACAGCAACAGAGAAGCAGACTAGAACAGACCTATCCCTGAATCTGGGGCTTCTCAATCTAAGGATCCTCCATCTCGGGGTGCCATGGTACCTGGCTTATTCTGACATGGATGCTGGGGTGGAACTCAGGTCCTCAGGCTTGTGTGGCAAACACTTTACTGACTGAGCTATCTCCCCAGCCCCAAGATTTTTTTTTTTTGAGACAGGGTTTCTCTGTAACTTTTGGAGCCTGTCCTGGAACTCGCTCTGTAGACCAGGCTGACCTCGAACTCACAGAGATCCGCCTGACTCTGTCTCCCAAGTGCTGGCATTAAAGTTGTGTGCCACCACCGCCCAGTCTAGTCCCAAGAAATGTGTAAATATATACATTATATATATGTATATATAGTAATAAGACATTAACATGTAACTGACAGTGCATAGGAAACACCTCCGATTTAGGTCTGATCTCACTTCTGTTTGCTCTCTGTTTTTCTGAAGCCCACACTGGCATTTAGGTTTGGTCTGAGGTAAAGTCTCACAAAAGAGCAATAACAGATTTAAGGAAGGACATTAATATTCTGGGAACTGGGTTCATGTAAGAAAGGTCACACAGGAAAGAACCTGGCAGAATCCAGCCCGATGCTGACAAAACTTCTTCCCTTTACCTTAGCCTCTGTCTGACTAGCAGGAGGCACTATGGAGTGACTTACTTTTGTCCACCTTCAAATGTAGCTTTAAGATTCAAACAAATTAAATCCCAGAATACAGTGAATGTCATTTGGGAAATATGCTTAGAAAGCTGTTTAAAATACAAATCTTAGAAAATTGGTGTTCTCTATTTTTTGAGGTATACCTCACCTTAATACTTAATAATATATATTTATGTGTAGAAAACTAAAGGCTGATTTTACTTACAGAATATAGGTGCAAACTTCCTAAAAAAAAATTGAAAATTGGGCTGGGCAGTGGTGGCGTACGCCTTTAATCCCAGCACTCAGGAGGCAGAGGCAGGCAGATCTCTGTTAGTTCGAGGCCAACCTGGACTACAGAGGGAGTTCCAGGAAAAGGCACAAAGCTACACAGAGAAACCCTGTCTCGAAAAACCAAAAAAGAAAAAAAAAATTGAAAATTCAACATAACATTGTATAATAAATAATGCACTTTGGCTACGTTCCTGATGACAGAGCTGCTTAGTGTGAGGAGGTTGACGGCACAACTGTGATGGTTGATCCAATAGGCTTTTCCCTCCGAAGCAGTTACTGCCCTTTAGAAATGATTGGAAACAAGTACTTGAGTTACATGTTGGGGGAAAAAATGCCTAGGAAACGGAAAAAGTTTAAGTTCTATCTAATGAAAATCATAAAACTTCTCATTTCTGGATAAGACAATTTTTGTTTGTTTTGTTTTTTGTGATAGGGTCTTACTATGTATCCCTGACTATCTTAGAACATGCTCTGTAAACCAGGCTGGCCTTGAACTCACAGAGATCCACCTGCCTCTTCCTCCCAAGTGCTGGGATTAAAGGCATGAGCCACCATGTCTGGCTTGGATAAGACAATTCAATATTAAACAGTTATCACTGCTTCCAAAATTTATGTGCAAATATAATACCCTTTCAATTAAGGGCACATTTTAAAAATAGTTTGGAAGGAGAACGATGAAAACTGAAGGCATATTGCTTCAGCTTTGAGGAATGTGGCAGCTTTGGCCTCTGGGGACTGAGTCCTGAGGACGTCTCTTGGGTCCCCTGCAGTACCTTTTCCTCCCTGGCCCTGGTGCTACTGAAGAAAAGCTTTCCCTCCTTGAAGTTGAGTGTTTTCCATGCTTTGCTGCTCAAAGTGCTGTCTCTTTTAGCTGCTCTTTCAGCTCATTATTGACTACCTGGCGGAGTTCAGTTCCACACCCGCTGTCTTCACAATGATAACGGAGCAACTGAAGAAGACCTACTTCAACATCCTCATCAAGCCTGAGACTCTGGCCAAGTAGGTACACGTGGGATATGCCTAAACGCTCGACTTTGTAGGAGGCAGCGGCTGAGTTGCTGAATTGAATTGCTCACCATGTCAGTACCTTTTAACCTCCTCTGTCGAGAAGAGTGCAGAAGGGAGCCGAACACCTGAGTGCAAGTGTAAACCCTTTGTGACATGGACCCCCTGGCTAATTGCTACCTGCATGAGTATCTTGGTGTGTGACTCAGAAAAAGGTGCCTTGGGGTACTCCTCTTCAACTGATAGCAGAACTCTGTGGGAAGGGCAGAGAAGGCTCCTGTGAGTAGACACAGCCCTTTGTCTCCGTGGCTTTAAGCCCCTTCAGGACTTCATTGCTTGGGTATCTGTACCTTAAACACAGGTCCTGCTTTGTTTTATAAGTGACAAAGAAATTGAATCACAGATATTAAGAACTCGAGAAATCCAGTAGCTATTATGGAGGCAGTTTGGAGATGAGGAGTGAAGTTGGTCTGATCGTGAACTAAGGCCACTGCAATCATATACACTGTAGTACTAGCTAGAATTACACATTAGTGAGACTTCTAACAAAACAGCAATAATTAAAAAATGGTGTACAATTAGTTAAATTTGACTTACTTAGTAACTTACATGAAATATTTCACTCTATACCTGAGACAGGAAGGTGCATTGTATTGGTGGATAAACTTTGTATGCAGTTTAATTGCTACTTTGGCTATTTTGGCATTTTTCTCCTTCATACATTATGATGGGAATCACTTGTCTCCTACAGAATCTTGACCTAACATTTTTCTGCAGATACATTTCTTGCAACATTTGTTTTTAAATGTCCTTTGTACAGAGATGTGAGGCTTTTAATCCTGGAATATTCCCGCTGGTCTATGATTGACAAGTACCAGGCTTTGATGGATGGCCTTTCCCTTGATTCTCTGCTGAACTTTGTCAAGGACTTTAAATCCCAGCTCTTTGTTGAAGGCCTGGTACAAGGGAATGTCACCAGCACGGTGAGTGAGGTGCTCTTATGGTAGGCGGGGCCTATGAATTACATTGTTCTAAAGGTTTTATTGAGCTAGCATCGGCAAATTCTGGTAGGAGTTCCTGACCTCTGATGCCAGGCCAGGTCATATGAAGAAGACTGTTTATGATTGAGTGAAAAAGGGGTTTGTTATTAATTTTGTTTTGGTTAAATTTGCTGAAGACCATATGAGAAAACCAGAATGTAGAGATTAAAATAGGAGAGGAGAGTGGTGAAGTATGTGTACTTACGTGCACAGCCAGAACCTGCATGCTGAGCTTAGGCAAGCTAAGCAGTGAAATACCCACTTAATTTTGAAGTATCTTAAGTAGTAGGATGGACAGAAAAGGTGGAATGCTCGTTTCCAGGGGCCAGTGGGGCTGGGAGGGAGGAAGGGAGATGTTTAATGAATATATAATTCTGATTTTCCAAGATGGAAATATTTTGAAAATGTCTCACAAGTGTGACTATAGTTAACCAAATTTGTGTGTGTGCATACACATACACACAAATTATATACATACATATATACAGGGTTTCACTGTATAGCCCTAGCTGCCTGGAACTCGCTCTGTAGGGCAGGCTGGCCTTGAACTCACAGAGATCTGCCTGCCTCTGCCTCCTGAGGATTAAAATTTTTCCTGGAATTAAGAACTGTACACTTTGTTAAGTGATAAGCTATGTTATATGAAAATGATGAAGGCTGAAAATAATGAAATAAATGAAAAGTGCTTAGGAGACAACTGGGGAGAAGATGCCCAAACTCCCTGGGGAGAGGGACCTGAGCTGCAGTGGCCTTTTGTAGAATATAAAAATGGTCACTCTTAGAACTGTGGCTTCTGTTCTTCCCCTTCTTTCTGGTTTTATCTTCCAAACCAGCCTTGGTTTCCACCCTGCCAACAGGAAGACCTTCCAAGTCTCAATAGCTAGAAAAGTGGGACTAGCTAGTTGTCTGTCTGACACAGTGGGAGGGCCAGGCAGGGGTTTGGGCTGAGGATTTGGTGTCATGAGATAGCTGCAGAGGAACACTTCCGAGTTGAGTTCACCTGCACTTAGCATTGTATAGGCAAACCAGGTCTCAGGAGGAACAGAAGGGATGCACTCAGTCAGTCAAGGGCTATTCTATTGCTTACTCTACCATGGCAGATGTGTCAGCTGCCCAGACTTCCAAAACACATAAGTATGGCCTAGCTAGGTAAACCATGTGAAACGGGGAGCTGGGAAAATGTCAACACACTAGGCAGAGGGGCAGCTTGAGTCACACAGTATTTGATGAACATAACTAGCCTGATACAGCTTGTCCAGGGATTAGGTGACAGACTCTCTGCTTTCCTAATGCTGTCTGTCCTAAGTGCTGCAGGGAATTAGAAAATTGGAATTATTCTCTTTTACCTTTCAGGAGTCTATGGATTTCCTGAAATACGTTGTTGAGTAAGTATTGGTTGTTTCCTCTGAGGTTTAGTGCTCGTCCCAGGAAGAAGCATTACACTGTAGCTCAGCTGACTTCTTCACAGCTCTTGCAGCTCCTCCCTCTGCTTGGTTTCTTGAGCCTGATATAAAGAGAGCAGTTGAGAAGGGAGGAGAAACCTGTCTTCTTCAGTGTGGGGTTGCGGGAGAGCATAAGGTCTGCCCGTGTGACCCACGCTGACTCTGTTGCAGCAAGCTGAACTTCATGCCTCTGGAGCAGGGGATGCCTGTGCAGTTCCAGGTGGTGGAGCTGCCCAGCGGCCACCACTTATGCAAAGTCAGAGCTCTGAATAAAGGCGATGCCAACTCGGAAGTCACTGTGTACTCCCAGGTGAGTTGGCCCCATTGCACAGCAGCTCTGCAGAGCTAGGCACGAGTTCACCCGTGGCTTTAAAGGCCCTTCTTTGGTTGCATTAAACTCCAGGCCATTTGCCGCCCCTGGAGTTTCTGCATTGAAAAACTGTCGGTAAAATGGGCCTCCTCTTTTTAAAATAAATCACATTGAGTATTGTTTTATTAATCAGTTGGTAATGTAGAACACATAATAAAATGTGATGGAAATTCCTACGTAGTCCCTAACAGAACCCAAGCAATAAGATATTTTAAAGGACAACTTGGAAAGAAATGAAATAAACCTACCTAGCTAAGCAGTCAGCAGAACAAAGAGAATGACTGCCAGATGAGAAAAAGTCTTCACATGCGTTTGGTGGGATGGTAAATCCAGGGCAGAGTTCTTTGTTCTCTGGGACTCAGATCTCCTTTGTGTGTGTGGTGGAGGGGGCGGGGTGGGGGGGTGGGGTGTTGGAGACTTTGGTAGCCTGGGCCTGAGTCTTCCCCCTCTCTTGTAGGTATAGGCTCCTACAGGTGCATGTGGAAGTAGGTCTGAGGCCAGCCTTGGGGATCATGCCTCAGGTGCCGGTCCCTTACCTCTTCCTTTAAAAACATTGAGACAAAGGTGCTGCACTGGCTTGGAGTGCACCAAGCACGCAAGGCTAGTGGCCAGTGAGCCCAAGGATTACAAGTACATGCCACCATGTTGAGAATTTTTTTCAAAAGAATTATTTTTATTTTATGAGTGTTTTGCCTGCACGTATGTCTGTGTACCACACGAATGCCTGGTACCTTCAGAGGCCAGAAAAGGGTGTTGGATTCCTGGAACTGGAGTTACAGATGGTTGTGAGCCACCATTTGGGTGCTGGGAATTAATCCTAGGCCCAACTCCAGCATTTCTTAAATGTGGATTCTGAGGAGTGAACTCAGGTCCTTGTGCTTATAGGGCAAGCACTCCCATCTGAGCTCTCTCTCCAGTCATTCATTCCTCCTCTCCACGCCCTTTCTTACTGTGACACTGTCCTGGTTGTCAGAAGCAAACGCATCTGCCCGATGCCGTGGTCATGTCACACTGACTGCTTCCTTTAGGAAGCTCTTTCCCTCTTCACAGAACACACTTGACTGCTTATGTGGTGGCCCTCTTAAAGGCAAACAGGACTTCTTGGTGCTTGTTAATCACTCTATCCTCTTCCTCTGGCAAAATAGGAAAGATAAGGAGTGAATCTGTCAGAAGCCTGCAGGAGACCTACTCCAACATGTGCTACCAACAGCCTTGTTTGGCCTCCATCCATCCTTTGAGTCTGAGTTAGTTTGCTATTCTCCACACTCCCTAGGTACCTTCCGAGTACTTGGTTTGTGTCTATGTGTTTGACTGCAGAAGTTACTATTCAAGTGAGAAACAGATTCAGATCCTCCACAGTCACTCACCATTTCCTGCTCCTTGGGGCCTTGAACTACATACTTATTTTACAGTGTATCCTGAGCCTTGCAGGCAGGAGCTGTCAGGCTAAGTATTGTCGTCTTCACCCATGTCTACTTGGAAGTCTACACGAGTGCCAACCATACAGGTGTCCCAGCACTATTCCTGTTCTCAGGCTCGTGGGAAGGCAGGCATAGTAAACAGGATTGTTGGGGCAAGAAGCTAGGGAGTGAAACCTAAGCGGATGCCAAGATTGTTAAACCCTTGCTTGTAATCGTAAGCCATTGCTTGTCTGATCGAGTTTTCCCTTCAGTCAGGTGCCAGGAGTCTAAGAGAGTACACTCTTATGGAGCTGCTCGTGGTAAGTGCATGGAAGTGGTATTCAGGAGTTCTGGTCTACCTACCTTGAGGCCAGCCTTCATGGCTAAGGGCTGTGGACCTGGGGTAGTCAGAAACTTGTAATTGGAAGGTCAGGTGGTCATTTATTCTCATATAAGCAGTCAGGGACCTAGACCATTTAGGCCTGTATGGGAGGATTTTGGAGATATACATATATATGTGTGTGTGTGTGTGTGTGTGTGTGTGTGTGTGTGTGTGTGTACGTACAAAAACACCTTGGAGTGAGAAATTGAGGTTTCTCTTCTGGAAGTTTGGCTGATGGAAAGTATGTTGAATTACAGATGCACATGGAAGAGCCCTGCTTTGACTTCCTTCGAACCAAGCAGACCCTTGGGTAAGTCTGCTGGCAAGAGCACTTGAAGGACTGGAGCTCCCTTGCAGACAACTTGCCAGTCTACTCTGGCCCTCCCATACCTTACTGTGTAGTACCTACTTCTGCAGTTTGTATGTTAAGACTATGATCAGTTTTTCAGTTTGTTCAGGTGTCTGGATAAGCCAGAAAAGTGAGTTGTACCCAGTTCAGCATCAGGGTGGGTACCTTCGCTTGAGCCTACAGCAGCTGTACACATGCTTATGTTCTTTTTGGGACTTCCAAAAGGGCAGAAGCCCTTCACCCCATGCTCAGTGCCTCTCTGGACAAGAACTAAGTGACCAAGTGAACTCCTCTAACTTCTCTGTCTGGCTTCAGGTACCATGTCTACCCGACCTGTAGGAACACATCTGGGATTCTCGGATTCTCTGTAACTGTTGGGACTCAGGCAACCAAGTACAAGTAAGAGAGTAAATGTGTATACCCTATTCTAGATACGGGGGTGGGGGTGGGACACCACAGGTGCTTCCCTGATCCTGTACAACTGTGCCTAAGCATGGTTTGCTGTAGTTGAAAGCGGTGGGTGGATAATGGACAGCCCAGCTAGGACTAATCGGTCTTTACTGGTTCCATAGGGTGTGGTTCAAATCCTACAGGTCACTCTGCAGGGCTTACCAATGTTTGTTTTCAGGGAGACCAGTGAAAAAGGATGTTGGACTGATGACTTGGCTCATCACTGAACACACAAAGCCCTGGGTTTGATTCCTAGCACCACAGAAAGCTAGAAATGATAGCATCCTCTCGTAATCAAGGCCAGCCCAGGCTACATGACTGTCTTAAACCCCAAAACCACCAGATGGCTCAGCGGTTAGGAGTACTTGTTCTTGGAGAGGACTAGGATTTGATTCCCATCCCCCACATGGTGGCTCACAACTGTCTATAACTCCAATTTCAGGGAACCCAATGTATTCTTTTGACTTCTGTGGGCACAGGTACATGTGAGCAACACACACACACACACACACACACACACACACACACACACACACACACACACACACAAAACCCCATACACTCTGACCCTGAGGTATAAGGCCTTGACAGTTTTAGCTGTGGTGTGGCCCTGCTGGCTATCATTTCATCACTGTGATACCAGGAAATGAGGCTGTAGATGAGAGGAACAGGAGTTTTTCCTCGTTTTCTTTGCTCTCCTGGCTTGGGGTAGAAAACTTTCAGCCTTTATGTGAGTGAGCCTGAATTACTTTGGCTTCTACCCAAATTGTTTCAGCTCTGAAACTGTTGACAAGAAGATAGAAGAATTTCTTTCCAGCTTTGAGGAGAAGATCGAGAACCTCACTGAAGATGCATTCAATACTCAGGTGACTGTAGCCCAGTCTTTGTAAGCCTTGAGGATATCAGAGCTGGTCACTACCATGCTTGCATGCTGGGCATGTCTATCACAAGCCAAGTTTGTTCTGAATGGGTGTGATGTCATGGCTAACAGGTCACAGCTCTGATCAAGTTGAAAGAGTGTGAGGACACCCACCTTGGGGAGGAGGTGGACAGGAACTGGAATGAAGTGGTGACCCAGCAGTATCTCTTTGACCGACTTGCCCATGAGGTAATGATTTTTCAGACCAGGACAGCCCTGGGACCAGACTGGGAAAGGCCCTTGACTATACATTGAGTATTACGACGTACAGTATATAAACAGTATTATGTGAGGGAATTAAATCTTTAGTTGTCAGTCACTAGAGTTTCCCTGTAAGATGCTAACCTTTACCTCTGTACATGAACCAGTTGCAGCCAGAGCAGCTCTGCTTTGAGGTTTATTATGAGATTTTATTATGGGGGTAATTATGGGTTTCTACTGAAGAATATATAGTTTATATTTTTATGGACGTGGAATTCCTTCAGGTCTTTTGGGAACTTCTAGCTGAAATTATTGAAACCATCACAAAAGCACTTTGGTCCTCTCATCCAGGCAACTGGATGCACTACGTCTCACATTGTGTGAGCCAGCTGAACCGTCTTAACAGTTGCTGAGTATGAGGGGCCCTGTGAGACTGAGGAAGGCTGGGTTTCTAGCTCCGGCTGCAGTCCCCAGCTGTAATCACACCTTCCTAATGTAGACAGCTGCTAGTACCCTAGTACAGAGACCCAGTCCCTGAGGATCTCTGTCCTTTTGTGGAAGGGTGGGGCAGCCTGAGACAAGCTCCGCAAGATAAACTTAGGTGCTGAGGAGTGGGGACCGATGTCTACCAAGAACGATGCTCTTACACCCGTTTCCTTCTCTCAAGATTGAAGCACTGAAGGGTTTCTCAAAGTCAGACCTGGTCAGCTGGTTCAAGGCTCACAGAGGACCTGGAAGTAAAATGCTCAGCGTTCATGTGAGTACGACCAACCATTTGCAATCGCTGACATTGAGCTGGCAAACGTCACACCCGAGTCTTTGGCCTCTTCCAGGTTGTCGGATATGGGAAGTATGAACTGGAAGAAGATGGCGCCCCTTTTGGCGAGGACTCCAATTCTCGTGAAGGGATGCAGCTGACCTACCTGCCAACCTCTCCTCTCATGGCAGATTCTACCATCCCCATTACTGACATCAGGGCCTTCACATCAACACTCAGCCTCTTCCCCTACCACAAAATAGTCAAATAAACTGCAGTCTCATTGGCCTGAAGCAACATGTATTTAAAAACGTGTGTGAATTTTATGGAGTTACACTACTGCCTTAGGGCTTCTGTTGGATTTTGCGATGGCAACCTAGGATTTGATTTACTTTTCTCTCCTCTGCAAGACTAACCCAGGGTTACTGCACTGAATGGTTATGAGCTAGTAGCCAAGTGTGACCCAGACACTTATGTCAGCAGCTTGCCTGGCCTGTGTCCTCTGAGGAGAACCCAGTTCTTGTGTGCCTACATGTAACTAATTTGTTATAGCACCAAACTGCCCTGTTTCGTTTTTTAATGTATTTTTAAATAAACATAGTTCTGTATTTCCCTTCAGATCAAGCCATCTGCTGTGGCTTTTTTTGAGGTGGGGGAGGAGGAAAATAGTGTGTTCCTTGGCCCTGTAAGGCAGGAAGGTATTTCAGGCTGAGCTACATGTGCTGCAGGGGGGGTAGGGGGGTGGGAGGGGGGCTGGAGTCCTGGGGCGAAGCTCTGTCCGAGGTTGCCAAATTGGTTTATAAGCAATGAAAGAAACATATTTTTAAAAAGGTTGGAAAATTATTTTATGAAGCCTTAAGCACTGCATATAATTATACTAATCCAGGTTTAGATACAATCTAATAGTTCGATTCTAAAATAAAGGTTATAGGTGAAACCATGAAATTTCCCAACACTTGATTTTCGTACATTGCTCTAATTTTCTAAAACAACTCTGAGGAAACAGTATTTACAGGTGGGTGTACTTGTGGAAAAACTGTCAAGTGTGTTTGTGTGTGTGTGTCTAGAACCCAAGATTATATGAACTAGGAGACAAAGATTTTATGCCTGAAGAGCAGAATTCTTAGAGGACAGGACACTAAGACCCAGGTCTGTGTGTAAATGCTTTTCAACGCATGGGATCTAGAAAAGGAAGAGACATCTTGTTTCAAAACCTGCAAAACCTGAAGTTTTTCTCAGGACTGAAGTCAGAATTGTAACTGCCACAGAGGAGAAAAGGGAAGCGTTTTCCACTTTAATTGTTCATCTGTGTCGTCAAGTCCAGTATCCCTGAGATAGGAACCACTGCAATAAGAGAGGAAGTGACAGGTTCTCCTGAAGGAAGATCGATTGTTGCTTAGCTACGCCTACTGCCCTGGTCCCCAGGCGTGAACCAAGTTGCCAGCCTAATGTTTCACAGCACCAAGACGCTTCAGTAATGGTTCGTCATAAACCCAGCATTCTCCATCTTCATGGAAGAGCTACAAAAGAAGAGAGGATTCAGTTAGTGCATGTGTTCATTCCATGCCATGCCATCCCACCCACTGCAGTGAGTGTTGGGTAGGGACCAGGGAACTCTGAAGGTTCACAGAAATGAACAAGTTACTCTCAAGAGGCCCCAGAGGAACCAGGACCAGGACTTACCCTCGTCTCCCACTGAATTTCCTTTTCCTTCCTTTCTCGGGCTTCTGCTCTTTGTCTTTCTTCAAGTCTGTGCTTTGCTTCGGTTGCTGCGTCAATGTCCCTGATCTTTAAATTGAAAGTAACATCCTTCCAAAGGCTAAAGAGATGGAAGGAGCCTGGTGAGCCGGAGAATGCAAACCTAGCCGCCTGACAGCTGCTGAGCGCTACAGTGTAGCCCAGACCTCCTTAAGCTGCTGACAGTACCAGAGCAGTCACTGTCCTCAAAGAAGTAGGGACAGGCGGCTTGGCTTGGCTTGATAGCTAAGACTTAGGTGTTTGCCTCTGACTGCCTCTCTGGTTGTCTGGACAACTCTAGGGAGTCCATTTATTTCTTACTATAGACTGAAAGGGTTAAATGAAGGGGTCTGATCATTTTCATTCCAGAAAAACTCAGATCAAGAATGTGATCTCAAAAGGGTCAAAGAGGTCAACTGCAGGGACTTAAGGGCACAAGAAGTGGCTTCTTCATGTCGCTGCTATTTCAGCTGTGGGGACAGAGGCAGAATTCTGTCAGCAAACTTAGCTGTAGTTACAAAGCTCTTAAGTGTGGGAACTGACAAAGGGCCCAGGCACTGGAGCCCAGTCTGCACTGTTTTACAATGCTCTCTCCCAGACCCTCCTGGACCCGGGCCTAGGCAAGCAGGAAGCACCATGGCAGCTGCTCTAGTTATGGCTCCTTACCAGCGGGACTCATACTCGTTCTGATCTTCCAACTTCCTCACTTTTTTCTTGATTATAGGCAGCTTCTTGGTATCTACAAAGATGGTATTTTCCTAGAGAGCAAGAGGTAGAATGGTGCTTTATTATTCAGTGTTACTACAGAGTCAACTTGCCAGGAGACTTTAACACACGAATCCCATATATCTCAGCACAGTGAGTTTCATATGCAACCTAAGTCTAAAATAATTCTTGGAAGTTCAGTGGCTCAACTCAACAGACACATTCAGCATGGCTGTGCATTCACTACATGTTAGAGATACCTCTTGGAGCTACACCACCTCTATCAAGTCATCTTCATGGTAAGCGGCCTCTGAAGACAGGCTGCAGATTCTCTCTAAACTCCAGTTCACCAGCTCTCCCTGCTAATCTATACACCTGGCTTAGTAGAAACACTGAGTGCATTAAACCCAAGTTCCTTCATGGCAGGACTATCTTATATCTCTATCTGATGCAAAGCCAATCATAAACCTGAGTGTCTAAAACACGAATTAATTTAGCACTTTGTACTGGCTAATTTTATGTCAACTTGACACAGGCTAGAGTGATCTGAGAGGAGGGAGCCTCATCTGAAAAACTGCCTCCATACGACTGGGCTATAGGCAAGTCCTATGACATGTTCTTAATTAGTCATCAAGGGAGGAGGGCCCAGCCTACTGTGGGTGGTGCCATCCCTAGTGTGGTGGTCCTCGGTTCTCTAAGAAAGCAGGCTGAGCAAGCATGATGATCAAGCCAGTAAACAGCACTCCTCTATGGCCGCTGCATAAGCTCCTGCCTTCAGGTTCCTGACCTGCTTCAATTCCTGTGCTCACTTCCCTTAAATGATGAACTGTTACATGAAATTGAGTGAAATAAACCATTTCCTCCCCAAGTTGCTTCTGGTCGTGGTGTTTCATCACAGCATAGTAACCCCAGCTAAGCACATTTCACCTTACAAACCTTTTGACAACAGACTGAGCATTCACCAGGTGACTGCCAAGCACTGCTTCAAATTATTAAGTGTTTTGAGAACAGAAAAGAATAAAGGCCATTCCGTTACCTGCACTGTAGGAAAGTGAGGAGGAGGGAGGTAAGGCTCACCCAGAACAGATGCCAAGTGTTCTTGGTTAAAGGGGTAGATGAAGGAAACAACCACAGGGGGCAGGCGACATACAGTGCAGCTTAGACAAACGGCAAATACAGTTCTTACCCCTGTTGCATACTTTGCGTACATGACACCATTCCATTCCCCTTCAATTGAGCAGAAAGACTTCTTGTCATTTGGAGAACTAAACAGAAAAGAAACAATTGATATTAGTCTCAAGTTGAAAGCTATTCTACTCAAAGTGTTCAGAAGAACAAGGGAAAGCAACTGTGAGGTCTGGTTAAAGCAGCTGCAACCCCACTTCACAGTGAGATGCCGTCTTTCCCGTGGTTCCTTACTCGGGACAGTGTTCTTCAGAGGATGTGTGACATGTAGCAATGGACGGAACACAAATACCACAGAAGAGAATCCATCTGTTGTCTATAAATTACATCAAAGCTCAGGACCATGAGACGACAGTGTGACTGTGTGACCTGTCACTCAGGCCTGCCCACTTCTGTATCAACAGTAAACTTTTCTGTTCTTTTTTGGGGAGGGGGATGGTGGCAGCTGATTCTTTTATTCAAATTCAATTCTCTTGGAAAACTGGGTAACTAATTGGTCAAGCACTACTCCATTGGGACACTGTTTCCAGGGCAGAGAAAAAGCCTCAGGGTACAACAGGACAGACCCTTTTGCAGGCAGTTTCTGAGACCACAAACTCCCTGTTACTCAGACACAGCTGCCTCCTAGGTCCTAACTGCTGGGGGGAAAAATAGTGCCAGATACCTATGTGTGATGTTTACTGTTTCTCACTAGCAAAGGAACAGAAAAATGAGGGGCTTTGTGAAGACTTCCAGAAGCTTTACTGGAAGTCACAAAGCCTGTTTCATGGCCCAACCTGGCAAGGAGGTTGGAGTTTATGGCACGGGGCTCTTGACACTTAGGGGGTCTTTTGGTTCCCCAGTACATAACAAATCCTCAGGGAGATCGCACCCGCCACCCTCGACTGTTCTGGGCCCAGGGCATAGGTCTCTTTCTGACATGAGTTTTTTGTTTTGTTTTGTTTTGAAAGATGGAAACAAGCTTACAAAGTCAGGTGATGATTAGTTCCTAACAGAAGCTCAAGAGGAAGGTACTGCAGAAAAGTGGAACACTGAGGGAGGCAGAAAACCGAATACCTACAAAATCTCTGCAGTAATTCTGTGCTTCTTGCCCCCATAGAAGGGTTTCGTGTGGAAGACGATGTTTGCACTGTAGCCTGTTTTGGAGCAGTTAATGTTGCATTCTCCTCCTAATTCCACCCAGGGCACTGTCAGGATAGACCTACAAAATCCAAGGTTCTCAGGTAAGACTGGCAGTTAGACAAGAAAGGAGGGGTGTGGCTTAAGAACAGCAAGGTTGCAGCTGATGAAAGCAGTCTACTTGCCTTCCATAGCCATTGGGGAATGTGAGGATGTAGTGCTCATCATACTCCAGACAAGAGACACAGCCTGTGGAGAGAAGAACAGCCTCTGCTAGACAGAGCCACAGGCCTGCCGTCTGCGTGATGGACTTTAGGGATGATGTGGTACATACCCACCCCTGCTCTGTCTCCAAATTCACGTTTACATGTAAATTATGACCCCGGCCTTACTGTCAGCTCATTTTGCCTTGAGCGTCAGTACATGCTAGAATGCACATTATCACACACTTACCCTGACCTATGTTGTGCACCCCAATCGACATCCCAAGGAATTTTGATTTAGTCCAGATATGAGCATTGAATTGTATCTTCTTGTTAAAACACTCAGCGTAAAAGGCTGAAACTGAAAAAGAAAGTGTTTTCTATGAGAGATCTACAGACACTGCTCTAAACTGACTGGCCCCACAGAGAAGCCTTTGTCCTCACAGAGAAGCTTCCAGTCATGCTAGGTGTGTGTGTCTTTCACCCTTTCCCCAAAGCAAGCACACTCAGAGCTGGGGGGGGGGCAGGACCCCCGCCCCAACACACACATATAGGGTCCTGGTCAATCCAGAAGGTTTAATCTAAAATCTACAGGCAATCTGTTCTGGTTGGCGAAGATGCTTATGCTCTCCCTCCCCCCAACTTGGGCCCCTCCAATATTCCACTCTTTTTTGTTGCTTGAGATAGATAGGGTTTCTCTATTATATAGCCCTGCCTGGCTATCCTGGAACTTGCTCTGTAGACCAGGCTGGCCTCAAATTCAGAGATCCACCCACCTCTGCCTCCTGAGTCCTGGGATTAAAGGCGTGCGCCACTATGTCCAGTTCATTATTTCCACTCTACACTGAACAAAGATGTTGAGGCTATGTATTCTCCCCACATCTGGAATACATTGTGCAAAAACTACAAATGGTCTCCAAGTTTGCCATGGGTAAGGTGACTTCAGAAACACTGAACGCTGGTTCCCAAACCCCTTCATTTTGTACAGATCCAATCAGTGATGCTGAGTCTTTGAGATTACAGTTTCCAGTTCAGGTAATAGGAGAAGGACAGCACTCAAGCGACAGGTCATTTGACCTGGCTGTTGTGCACTGGATGACAGGCTTTAGGACAGTTTAAGACTAAAGGTTGTAGGAAAAACCTGTAACTTACTGGGTGGATGATGGGAAACTTGCTCAGCCACAAATGTTACACTGTTCTTAGAAACCCAGGGTACCGGCCCTTCTGAAACGAGCTCCTGGAAGCAATGGCAACATCAATTAAAAAACCTTTCAGATAAAACAGGACAATGCAGGATCTAACAAGCAGCATATCTCTGGTCCTTCCTGGACACACACACATTCCATTACGGCACTTACCCACACTGCCAGTTAGGGATTTGTAGTTTCCCCAACTAGACTAAAATTTTAAAGGCTTCATGTGCCTTAATGTGAGACAGGCTATAAAAGCCAGGCCTGGCAATAAGAAATAGTACGAATTGTCTCTCTTTTTAGTAATGACTACACATTAATGTGTCTCCTGGAAATAGATACAGGAGTCTCATTTTCCACTCGATTATTTTGGGCCAGGCACTGTGGACTGAGGACTTTCCTTGTTCGTGCCTCGTAGCTCCACGGCCTGCACTCTTTGTTGTTGGTCCCTGGAACAGTGAAATGGCTCAACAGACACATACCATGCAAGCCTGGAGACCTGAGTTCAGTCTTAACACTCATGTGAAAATGGAGAGAATCCAGTTAGCTTCTACTTTCACATCTGCCGTGTCCCCTGCCCAATAAACAAACACATAAGCAGCAGAGCCCTGGTCTCAGTTCTAGGTACCTAGTCTTCTCTAGCTGGCCGTCCTCTTGTACAACTTCATCCAGACCATCCAAGTACCCAAAAATCTCTCTCCTTCAGGCTTCTCTAGCAAGCACCACACTCACATTTCACTCTGAAAGTTCCCTTTGCAAATCCAACAGTCTCAATTCATCTTGGCTTACCGTTCCTTTGATAGGAAATTGACTTGACAACTGGAGCTGCTGACATCCAGGCACAAGCACCCATCAATTCCACCTTGCCAATGTAGTTGGAACCAGCTCTTTTTTCTAGAACACTGCTTCTTTAAGTATTCTAGTTCCAAACTCAGTTTGCATAAAATCATTATAATGATCTTTTTTCAAAGCAAAACTGAGACCCGAGTAAGTCACAAATTTCCCAATATGGTGTACAAGGCCTTTGTGATTTGACTTAATGCCAGTCCTTAGTCAGGTTATTCTTTCACCCCCACTACTTAAGAGAAAATGCTCATCAACAATGTTCTCTGTATGGTGAGCATCTGAGATCACTACCTTCACCATGATCTGATCCTGATAAAGGGAATCTTCAATTATTTCACACAGTGTGAAATAAATGAAAACCATAACACAGGGCCACTGAGAAGGGTGTCAGCTACCAACTCTGAGGACCTGAGTTTACTCCCTAAGACCCACACAGAGAGAACTGCCTCCTGAGAGCTGTCCTCCAAACACACACGTATTGACGGCACACACTCAACCACATTCACAGACAGACAGACACGCACGTGCACACGCACGCACGCACGCACGCACGCACGCACTCACGTACAGACTGAGACTGAGACTCACCGTGTTCTCTTCAGTATCATTCGGCAATGTCCAGTGGCACTGGAAGATCTCACCCAAAATAGGATTGTACGGCTTTTTGGCTACTGATCCTCTCCTTCCTGCATGGAAGGCCGAGAGGTACCATTTCACAACCTGAACCATTCGATCCCTGGGATCCTTCTGGTCACTAATGCTGGAAAAGACAAGGACAAATGTGATGCTCCACTTTTTGGCAGGATGAACGCTGGTGTAGCATGACCAGCATGATCTACCTTGGGCCACATGGAACATAAACTGTGGACGCCCATCCCAGTTTGACACCACATACAGAGCTAATTCCTTCAATTTAGCGTGTGGTTAGAAGACTAGCAAATGTAGTTAATCATCACCCAATTAGAATACAGAGCGCTTCCCTCATTCTCAGAGTCCCTGGCTCCCTCTGCACGCTCCGTGCCCTCTCGAGTCAAACACTGATGCTAGTTTCTGGGGCCGAATCTGCTTCGCTTGTTCTAGGACCTCATGAAAGTGTTCTGCTTCACTGCCAGAGAGACTTCCTATATTCCAAACTACCAATTGCTAATTTAATCATCGATTGGATTTTGAAAGAGGGTCTTAGTCTGTGGCCATACTGGCCTTGAATTTGAGTTGATTCCCCTGCCTAGTTCTTTTAAGAGCTGGGATTACAGGTAGCTTGTGCCACCACACTCAGGTGGCTTAATTCTTTTATGGTCAAAAAACATCATGTGGTTATAAGTGCTTTTAATTGGTTCAGATATTCTATGGGCTTACTGATTTTTTTTTAATTTATTTTATATTTTATGTGTATTGGTATTTTGCTTGCATGTAGGTATGTGCACCACATGCATGTCGGTGCCTGCGGGAGCCAGAGGAGGATGCTGGATCCTGTGGAACTGGAGCTACAGATGACTGTCAGCTACAGATGTCTGGGTTCTGGGAACCAAACCTGAGTCCTCTGGAAGAACAGCCAGAACTCTCGACCACTGAGCATCTCTCCAGCCCTCATGATTTCTTGGATTGACTCTGCAGTCAACTCTAGAGTGACTGGCTGGCTTATTTCTCCCTGTGGTTATTCTTGTTTGTTTGGTATTGGGGGTCATACTGGTGACCATGTGAGGGCTTCACATATGCCAGAGGGTCACCTCACTACTGGGCTATCCTCCAGGCCTGCTGCACATATCTTGAAGTTTGATCAATTCATTCTTTCATCCTTACAATTGTCCATATCTGTCTCTGGTTCTAGTTCTTACCTATTTCTTTGTTTGTTTTGAGACAGGATCTCACTCTTTAGCCCAACTGTTTACTATGTATGCTAGCTGGCCTCTAACTTACAGCAATGCTCCTGCCTCTACCTCCCGAATGCTGGGGCTACAGGACAGTTATCTTCTTCACTCCTTTGATACTAATACAGCCATAACAACTTTGCTGTGCTCAGTGTTTTACATGGTGTGGTGGTTTGAATGAGAAGGCCCCATCCCCCATGGGCTCATATGTTTGAACGCTTAGTGCCCAGTCACTGACTGTTTGGAAGGATTGATTCGGAGGTGTGTCCCTGGAGAAGGTATACCACTGCGGGTGGGCTTGGAACTTTCAAAAGCCCACACCAGGTCCAGTGTCTCTCTCTGCCTGCAGACTGGGATGTAAAGCCCTCAGCTACTTCTCCAAGACCATGTCTGCTCACCTGCCTGCCACCACACTCTCCACCATGACAACATAATAACCCTCTAAAACGTAAGCAAGCCACCAATTAAATAATCTGCAAAAGCTGCCTTGGTCACAGTGTCATGGTGTCTCTTCACAGCAATAGAACAGTAACTAAGAAACATGGTAATTTGCCCCCCTTGTTGGGAGGTGTTTATGAGTGTGTGTGATAAACACATGTGTGGTGCATATAGACGAGTGTGCAGGTATGTAAGCCCAGAACAGTCTTACAGGCCAGAGGAGACGTCGGGTGTCCTGCTCTATCACTCTCTGCCTCACCTGGAGACAGTCTCTAAGTAGACCCCACAGGCTAGCAGCCAGCAAGCCTGTGTAGCCTTCTCTTCTCTGTCCCACAGCACTAGGGGGGCTTCGGCAGGTATGAGCACGCCCTGCTTTATATGGGAGCGGAGCCCTCCTCCCCACCAAGCAATTCCCGGGCCTGGCCCCAGAGCGGTATAGTATTGTTTTCCTTTTCATTGTTTGCGATCCTAGAGATCAAAGCCAAAGCCTCACACCTGCTGGGTAAGGACTCCACCACTGAGCAGCACCTTCCACCCCAGCCTTTTACTTTTCACCAAGCAGTAAGGATGATCGTATTTCAAGTCTCCCCTTCAGAGAGGCTAAGGACACATCCTGCTTTTTTAGACAGTCTGACAACAGCTGTCTCTTGAAGAAGACGTGTTCTCCTCCCTACATTTAGTGGTTCTGACACTGATGGCTTTACCTGGGTCACCTTCTTCTCCCTGGCCCCTTTGTCCCTGACTCATGATTTACTCTTTCTTCTTTTCTGGAGTTAATCATGCATGCATTTTAGTGTTCCATTTTACCTGATTTATAATGTCTTAGCTGTACTCTTAAAATTCTAAAGCGGCTCCTCTGAGGAAAACAAACTTTAAATTTCCGTAAGTAAGCTACTGTCGTTAAGCACCTGATCCCTGACAGCATTGCCAATGGCTCTCACCTGTCAATCATATACTAAGCTTCACACTATTATA
The DNA here is from genome assembly GCF_004664715.2 of Peromyscus leucopus. Taxonomy (NCBI): domain Eukaryota; kingdom Metazoa; phylum Chordata; class Mammalia; order Rodentia; family Cricetidae; genus Peromyscus; species Peromyscus leucopus. The sequence continues at coordinate 112,215,378 of NC_051064.1, forward strand.
GATTTTTAAATACTTGCACTTGGAAAACTGGCTATATGGTTTTCTGACATCGCTCTCTCCCTTCTCCCTGCTCCCTCTCCCCACCCGCCTCTGTGGTTAGCCAGTTCCATCTACTAGGAAACCTCAGTGTAGACGTGCATGTGGCTTCAGGAAGCCTTGATTCTTCCCGAACAAGGGATGCAGTCAGAGAAAATTTGCCTGCTGCTAGTGAAAAGCATGGACTTTTGTCAGTCTCTCTCTGATGACTTCTGTCCCTGTGCACGCAGCTCAGACTGCAGACTTTACATTACAGCTTATGGTTCAGTCAGTAATTGGACTTTGAAACTTTTCCTTTCTTCAGGTTGTAACAAAGTACCTGCCAAATGAAAGGTTTGCTGAGCAAAATTAAATGAATTTCAAGTAAGTTCATAGCCTTGACCTTTTAAACTCCAGCTGCCTGCCTGTTAGCCGGCTTTAAAGCAGCTTCCCAGGTGACTGATGGTCCTACTCCTCCACCACATGACCTAAGCAGCACGCCCTCACGAGATTCAACTTCTACCCCAGATACTTGAAAGGATATGGAGGGTCCAGCTGTGCACCCAGACAGAAGGCTACCAAGCAGTAACATCTGTAAAGATTACAAACTACTGTGCTCAGCCAAGTACCTCACGAACAGGTCCGGATGTGCGAAAAAGTCTGCGTACATTTCTAAAAGAGATCGTCTCTCAAGAATAAACGTTGGAAGAACTACCTGTAAAACATACGTTTGACTCCTGAGGATCAAATCCTATGAGAAAGAGATTTCTGCACTGCAGAAAGACACTCATCCATCCCATCACACCCACCACAGGTCCCCAGGCATGCTTTGCTGAACCCCTTTCCCAAGATGCCCTGGTTCAGAATACCCAGGACCCTGCCCATTAGATGCGGAACCCCAAGGGATTCTCAACGAGTCTATGTGCTTCCTCTGTGCATGTCTCTGCCGTCCCTAAGCGTGACACAACAGCACTTAGAGCCTAGCTGGACCGTGACAAACACCACACAGGATTCAAGAGTGCTGGGATCCAGTGAGGAAAACATGCTCTGGGAACTAGGAGGAAGGCAGAGCTAAGAAACAATTCACCAAGTGCTTCTTAGAGGAGAGTGAGGCGGTAGTAAGACAGAGTGACACAGAAGAACACACTGGGGGACAACCAGCCCTGCCCCCAGACACAGCAGACAGAAACACAAAACCAGAGTGTGACAGGTACTAGCCAGGAAATTAGTATGGATCCTACCAGATGCCAATGTTTTAATTTTAAATAAATATTTTCATGCCAGAGATCATGAATCTAAATATGGTTCAGAATCTAAGTATTGCAGGGTTGGCAAAGATTTTTCACTTGCTACAAATCAATCTCAATTCTTAATGCATACAGCCCATCCACCACTGTCTCTGAAAACTAAGATGTTTGTTAGTTTAGTTTCATTTAGTCATCTGTATACACGTGAAACAGGAGACAAGCAAAACCCATGCTGGATGACTATGCTCATTCTGTGAACACCCACCCACCCACCCACCCCACCAGCCCCGCGTAACCGTGTAACCTGGGAGACTTGAAGAGAAGGCCAGATTTGCTGCTTACCTTGGTAAGGTCCATTCCGAGCCTAACTTGTGATAAGAGGTGCATGATAACGCTCTTGTGCTCCTCCACCGACCCCGCCTCCCCATCATCATCTCTGTCGTCATGGGAATCAAACAGATCTACAACAGAACAGGTCGTTGTCTTAGCTGGTTTTAGATCGGCTGACGGTCCTCACCAGTAACGCAAACATTTCTAGGAAAAGGAAGTTCTCAGAGGACGCTCACCAGCATCACTTGTGCCATTGGACATGGAGGAATTCAACGATTCTGTGGTGTCTGGGCGCTTTAGGCTATTTCCAGAGCTGCTGTGTGTCAAGACTGAGGCAGATCCTGAAGAACTGAATTAAAAAAAAAAAAAGTGAAACAGATCAGCTTTTATAGCTAAAGAAAGCAACAACAGGGAAGGAAGACGATGATCACAAGCTACTTGAAGCCAATACAGAGGCAGACGGCAGAAACAGCCAGACTCCTCCTGTAGCAGCCCCCTGCGATCCACACTGAGGTCTGAGCTTTGTGCACAGGATGTGTTCAACCAAGCCCAGCTGAAGGCCATGATCGAGTCAGTGAGATTTCTATCTCTGCATCCACATCTGAAACTTGGATTCACGTTCTCACTTCTCTATGCACATGGAGATGTGCCAGTCACTGGCAATTTCTTCAAAAATGGCAACAGTCCAGCTGGAGCTGTGGATCATACCTATGACCTTCATCATTTGGGATGATTGAGTTTGAAGCCAGCCTGAGTTACAGAGTGAGACTCTTTGGGAAAAAAAATCAAAATGGCAACATAATCCATCCTTTGTCTTGGGTCTTTATTTTCTGAGATCCTTGAGATAGTCCACAGAGGATTAACATTTTTCTCATTATTTAAAAAGTAAATTTGAATTAACAACATTTTAAAGTATATTATGTTTAAAAATAAATTTATGGCAACCGACTTTATGAACAGGCTTAAGAAGGTCTAAAAAGAGCCTCCCTTAAAAATTATCAAAATCTACCCACGAATTCATATATAAATTAAATACCCAGCCGGGCATGGTGGCACACACCTTTAATCCATGTACCCGGGAGGCAGAAGCAAGCCATTCTCTGTGAGTTCAAGGTCAGGACTACATAGTAAGAATGTGTCTCAAAAAACAAATAATCATAAGGGCAAGCAATTACGTAAAGTATAAAAATATAAACCAAATTTCTCACAATGCAGACACTTAAAAATGCTACAGAATAACCAGTCTTTTTACAAATCTTTGTGAACACTTAGTTTACCCTGTTGTCTTTTCTGATCTTTAAAAAAATTAATGAACTGTTTCACAGAAGAACTAAGCACAGGCAGAGTGCCCAACCCCCCACCCTGCACAGCACCGGGCCTCCCTCCAGGAGCCAGCACTAGAGCAGTACGCTCGTTCCAACTGCTGAGTCTACAGGACCAGGACCAGCCCCAGCACACAGGTCAGGCTTCACCTCTACTGCTCTACACCTTCTGGGTTTGTAAGACCAATGAAGAATGACATGTACAGAATACTTTCACCTAAAGATCCTCCGGGCTCTGCTCGGATTAATATATTAGAAGTTTAGAATAGGGTACGCATGTATCCTAGTGTAATTATAGTTGCCTAGGTTGCCTTGTGTGCGTATCTATTTAGCATACATCCTTAGGTAATTACTTACTGACTCTGATTTAAACTTAGTATGCATCATAGGGGCCTATAAAAGTGTATATCTCACTGCTTTAAGAAGCAATGTAATGAATGTAAGGCCCAGGTGAGAAACCAAGTTATTTTTACATGAAAGAACTGCATGAGAATTCTTGTCAAAATATGTGGTTCTATAACAGACCATCAAAACAGAATCAAGCTTTTAAGCCAACTCAATTGTATACTAAATTTGTATCAGATTTTTACTGAATCATTCTTCAAACCTCAATTCCTATAAAACATGAGTTTTATTTTGATCAAATTCCAAAGGCCTGTGATTTATGCTGTGCCCTTTCTCTTTACCAATGGTTGCAGCAGACCGGTTTGGGCACGTGAAACAGCCTCAAGATAGAAACAAACAAAAGCATGGGATAAGTTTCCAGCCTTCCACAGCCCAGCTCATTCAGAACAATAAGGGGTCATACACAACATTTAGCTTGTACATTCAAGATAAGGAAGGTTTTAAGGTTCTAAAATTAATTAGTATAATTTATGAAGCATTTATAACAACCCTCCCAGAGAAGCATGATCATTCTGAGAACACAGAGATGCACCAGAGATCAATGAAGACCTGATGTCCTACGGCGGCAAAGCAGAGAGGTCATTTTAAATGCACATCTGGGACAAGCTCGTTCCAACACGCATTCTCATCTGATGTACAGACATGAAACCACACTGGCTAGTTATGCAATCTGTAAGTTAGGGAGTTCCGAATTGTGTAGCAGTTACACAGTCCCTAAGGAGCTGAGAACAATGATGAAAGGGCGCAGACTCTGGAACTCTCTTCCATCAGAGATGCACAGGGAAACACGTAAGTAAGGGCAAGAACTTGACCTGAGTTAGAAAACTGAAGGCAGCAGCTAGTGACAGCCGTCTCAGCTCCAAGTCCAGATGGCAGGCAACAGAGAACGTGAAAACACTGTTCAAATAGGGCTGGATTATGAGACAATGTGCAATGCTAGCCAACACATCCAGTTGAGAGTATTTAAAGCCTCATTACAAACAAACAGAAAGCCCAGTAAGTAAAAAGCAACAGCAAAAAGAACCTAGTTTGGCCAAAAGTATCTACGTTCTCCATGAGTTTGAGACCCAAACTGAGACGATCGAAGTAGAGTCTAAGATTGAGGGAGGAGAGGAACCCGGAATGCCAGACTGAACACGGTGCTTCATTTGGGTCATTTCAAAGGGTAAGTTCATGAACTGTGCACTGGAGGCAGGAGACAGAGAAAAGAGAGGGGAACCAAAAGGAGGGAAGAGGGAGGGGGGCCAGAACAGTGCAGATGGTTTTACAGACATACCTAGGATGAGTTAATCATAAACATGTCAAGAGGAATCTTTAAACTAGACCAGAGACTTTGGGTGATGTTGTAAGGAGTTCATCGCGTGCTGCTAAAGTTTACTTTAGAGGATTTTAGTGGATGGGCAAGTGAATCTATTGACCAGCAAAAGATCTTTAATCCTGTTATGTTTAGAGTGATAGTTAATGTTGGTCTGGTGGGGTAGTGCAGTGGGTACAGACATTTGTCACCAAGCCTGATGACGTGAAGCCAATCCTAGGACACACACGGTGAAGAGAGAAAATTGACTCCTGCAAGTTGTCCTCTGGCTTCCACAGGTGACTGTGGTATAGACACAGACAGACAGACAGACAGACACACACACACAAATTAAAAAGAAAATAGCTAATGTTTAAGAGACTTTAAAAATCTGCTTAAAAAGGAAAATCAACCTTTTACTTTGCAATGTTTTCTAAATGGTTATGTGCTAACCCTGTAACGTTATGCATGAGATGAGGAAGTATGGCCCAGCCCAGTGTCATGGCAATCTGAGCAGAACAGGGAGACCCACATCCTAGGCTCCGAGGAGAAAACATGGGCCCATCTGGTACCTTGCAGCACCAGCCAGATGGGCCCTATTAGAGTGGGCAGAGGTATGGTCTGGTGTGGTTTGGGAGAGAGACAAAATGGTTCGGGTCCACTGGACAGAGACATGCCTGAAGAGATGAGAGAGGAAGGGAGGAGGCTGAGATGGTGAGGGAGCTGAACCATCGACCAGCAGCAACATACGGGAAAGAAATCGAGCCCTGCACTCTGTCTGGGCAGCACAGCAGAGATGACCCTGTGGATGAGAGCACAGGTGAGCCAGCCCTGAGAAAGTGACCTTGGGAGAGCTAGCCCCACTCACCTGCCCCTCGGAGGCATGAGCTTGGGAGAGATGCCCTCTCCCGCCCACCCATCAATATCTAAGGCAGGTGGGAGAGTTGAGCCTGCCATAACAAGAGTTCCAAGTGGGAAAGCCTTCCTGCCCCTCACCAGCTGCAGCACTCGGGAGAGCAGGCGCTGAACCTCTCCAGGGCAGCACAGTAGAGCCAGCCCTGGCAGGGAAGGTATGGGCGAGTCAGCCCCGAAGTTATGAGTATAAGAAAGCTGTCACCATTTCTCATCTGTCCCATGGTGGCATGGTTTGGGGAAGAGATTCACCACCCTCCCCTCCCCCCATCAACATCTGAGGCAGATGGAGAGCGGTCGTAAGAACAGAACGGGAGAGCTGTCTCTGACCCCTACCAGCTACAACACTCAGGAGAGCAGACCCTGCATCTTGCATGGGCAACACAATAGAGCCAACCCTGTTGGCACACGTGTGGGTGAGCCAGCCCCATCACCTATCTGTCCTATGATGGCATTAGTGGGGGGGAGTTGCCTTCCTTCCCACCCCCCCACCCATCACCCCATCAATGCCTGAGGCAGATAGGAGAACTGGCCCTGAGGTCACAAGAGCAGGAAGGGCTGCTGCTGCCCACCTGCCCACCAACTGCAACACTCGGGAGAACAGGCCCTGCCCCTCACCTGGGTAACACAATAGAGCCAACCTTGTTGGTGGAGGTGCGGGTGAGCCAGCCCTGAAGTTGTGAGCATGGGGGAGCTGTCCCCACTACTCATCTGTCATGTGGCAGTGTGGGAGGGTGAGAAATGCCCTCCCCCTACCCCCTGCAACAGACCAGAGAGCTGCCCCTGCCCCTTACTAGCTGCAGCACTCAGGAAACAGGCCCTGCCCCCTCCCCCAGCTAGGCAGCACAGCAGAGCTGCCTAGTGGTTGGAGGCGAGGGCGACCCAGCCCCAATGCTATGAGCAAAGGAGAGCTGTAGCATGAATCTTAAAAGGTCTTATTAATAAAAACAAACCCGGAGCCAGGTATTGGGGTGAACGCTGAAAGATCAGAGGCACAGAACCTTGTCAATTCCTCAGCTGATCTCATTTCCTCAAACTGGAAGCCTCTGAGTTCTCATCTGAATGGATCTCAGCTGAACTGCTGCTCAAAAGTCTAAAAGCTTAACCAGGCTCTAGTTCCTGGTCCTCACGCCTTAAATACCTTTCTGCTTCCTGCTATCACTTCCTGGGATGAAAGGTGTGAGTCACCATGCCTGGTTGTTTCCAGTGTGGCCTTGAACTCAGAGATCCGGATGGATCTCTGCCTTTAGAATGCTAGGATTAAAGGTGTGTGTGCCCCCATTTCCTGGTCTCTATGTCTGTGTAGCTACTGTTTTGTCCTCTGAGCCCAGGTAAGTTTATTAAGGTGCACAATATATTGGGGGACACAATACCACCACAGAGAGCTGTCCCCAGACATGTGGTAGCACGGGCAGAGGAGAGATACCCTACTCCCCACCTCCCACCCATCAACGCCTGGGACAGGTGGAGGAGCTGGCCCTGGGGTCATAAGAATGGGAGGGCTGTCTGTACCCCTTGCCAGCTGCAGCACTCGGAAGAGTGGCCCCTGTACCTCCCCTGGGCAACACAACAGAGCTGGCCCTGATGGTATGGGTGTGGGAGAGCTGACCCTGAGGACATGAAAGCAGGAGAGCTGGCCCCGCCCCTTGTTCACAGCAGCAAGAGCTGAATTAGCAGGGGCAATGCTGGAGAGCTCATCCTGGTGGTGAGGTCAAGGGAGAAGTGACTGGTGGACCAACCCTGCAGCTGCCCAGGCCAGAATCAGGGTTATGACTTGGCCCGCCCCAACATCGACCCCATCAATGATCTGCTGGAGCACGTGAAGGGACCTGACCTGCAGACCCAAAGCTGCAGGTCTCCACAACACAGGGCAACAACAGGATACCCAAGAAGAGTGCTGGTGAGAGCCCAGCATCGATGGTGTAGTAGAAACCAGAGGCCTCGAACCAGACCAATGACTCTTTACAATGAACACTTGCAAGTAACGATATATGGACAAAAGGGTTTACTGCATGACTCACTGTGCCTGCCACACTACAGCTTCCATGATAAGAGTTTTAATTTCCCCCCCTTTTTTTTCCTCTTTTTTTTCTCTTAAATTTTGTTTTATTGGGGGGGTGCAGGGTGGATTTAAAGGGACAGGGAAATGAATGAGAGGGAGATACATTATGTAAAAGAGGCATAGAAAAAGCCAGGCGGTGGTGGCGCATGCCTTTAATCCCAGCACTCGGGAGGCAGAGGCAAGTGGATCTCTGTGAGTTCGAGGCCAGCCTGAACTACCAAGTGAGTTCCAGGAAAGGCGCAAAGCTATACAGAGAAACCCTGTCTCAAAAAACCAAAAAAAAAAAAAAAAAAAATGTAGAAAAACAAGAACAAACCAAACCCAAATCCAGGCATATTTGGGTTTCAAATAAATAAGTTTATTAAGGTACACAATATTTTGGGGAATACAATACCACCACATTTCCTCTCTTTTTGTCTAAAATTAAAGAAAGCTTATAAGTAATACAAGAAAAACTATCCAATAAGTATATACAATATATACAGCCAAAAATTACATTAATGATGTCTAGTCCGTTAACATTTGACAGATTCAGATAAAAACTCCATTATATATATTAACAATGTCCAGTCCAGTAACATCTGATAAACTCAGACCAAAAAATTTTCATTACTTATCTTATTTAAAACAAGTAGTTCCTTTTTAAAAGTAGATTCATATCCATATTCTCTTTTTTCTTTTCATAATAGATTCAGTAGTCTACCTTTTGTCATTTTTATATCTTCCCCTTTTTCTTCAGAACAGAAATGAAGAAAACAATGCAAAGAATCAACAAATCTCAAAGCTGGTTCTTCAGGAAGATAAACAAGATTCACAGACCATTGCCCAAACTCACCAAAAGGAGAGAGAGATAACCCAAATGAGCAAAACCAGAGGCTACCAGAGAAACCTGAGACACTGAAACTGCTGGAAGAAAACACAGCACCCTGCAAGGCAGAGTACCAAAGGCCTTTCTTTCTTTCTTCTTTCTTTTTTTGTTTTGTTTGGTTTTTCGAGACAGGGTTTCTCTGTGTAGCTTTGCGCCTTTCCTGGAACTTGCTCTGTAGCCCAGGCTGGCCTCGAACTCACAGAGATCCACCTGCCCCTGCCTCCCGAGTGCTGGGATTAAAGGCGTGCGCCACCACTGCCCGGCTGCAAAGGTCTTTCTAAACAAGACTCGATTTGCCCAGGAATCAAGGCCAACAACTGAAAAGCAGGACCTCATAAAACTAAAGAGCTGTACAGCAAAGGAAGAGGAAAGCCAGAGAGTAGGGAAGAATCTCTGCAGCTATACAACTGACAGAGGGTTAACATCCAGATTATACAGAGGACTGAAGAAAGAGCCCATTAAAAAATGGGCTATGGATCTGAACAGTGAGTTCTAGAGATTAGACAGACAGACAAGGGAACTTTCATTTATTGTTAGTGAGAATGCAAACTGGTGTAGCCACTGTGAAAAATCAAGTGTGGAGAATTCTCAAAAAGCTAAAAATAGACCCCATGACCCAGGTATAGCAGGCCCTGGTATGTATATCCATCCAAAGGACCGACCAGACAGGCTACTCATTGCTCGGCTGTGTTCACTACTCTATTTACAACACTAGGAGATGAAAGTATCTTCAGTGTCCTTCAGCTGATGAATAGAAAATGAAAATGTGGTTACATATACACAATGGATTACTATTTGGCAGGAAAGGGAAATGAAGTTATGAAATTTGCAGGTAAGTGATGGAATAGAAAATATTATACTGAGTTAAGTAAACCAGACCCGGAAAGACAACACTGTATGTTCTCCCTCATCTGTGGTTCCTAGTTCCACAGCTTCGGAGAACTGCAGAAGCCAGGAGAAGTAAAGAAACCATGGAGGTGAGGGAAGGAAGGAGCTCTAGAGGTGGGGAAAAACAGGATGCGTAGGATGCTATAAAGCCGGAAATGGAAAAACAGTGGGGGAGGAGCTTGAACTGGATGGGGTAAAGGAAGCCAACGGGGGGGGGGGGGGGGGGATGTTTGAAAAAGCCACAGGGAGTCATCTTTTAAATTTACCTAAAATGACAATAATACATAAGTGTATGTGTATACATACGTGTATCGAGTCAATGAAGTTATTATGATAGTCACTAGGGTGATAATACTGCCCGGAGAGCCTAGACTAACAAGGGGAGCCCTCTGACTTGTTGGTCAGGAGAGCCCAAGCAAATCCCCAAACGTCATAGGCCACTGCTGTTGCCCTCCCAGAATTTGAAGAAGTCCCTATCGCTGGAAACACTTCGGACACAGGACTAGGAGGTATAAGCTGGATCTGACCCGGAAGCACCCCCCCTCCCCCCAGGACTAGCCTTCACAGTAACCAGAGGTGACAGGCAAGGTGACAATGGACAAGAGCAATCTACAGTCCTATCCAGCCATAAAGCCTTGGGTAACCCACAGCAGTCTGACTGGACTTAGCACCCATTCAACAGGAGGGAATGCATGTCTGATACTGCAAACACAACTGTCTGTGGCCAGTGAGGCCACGGAACCTCCAGGAGTACCTACTGCTGCTCCTTTCCCAGACACTCTATCTCTAACAGCATTCTAAACACACATCCTTCTAACAGCTGAGTGCAGCTCCCACCGCACATCAGAAAGCTTCATTTCGTAGCAGAGAACATTACAGAAAGCCCAACAGGTCAAAACGCAGAGAGCAACTGACCTTAGAGTACCCAGCCTCAACTGATACACCTACAACACAAATGCCACACTTAAGGCTCAGGGAACATCAAGGGGGGTTGTGGTGGTGATGGAAAGATTTTAAGAGCCAGAGGACAAGGGAGGATCAGTGCTATAAAATTGTACCTTTTATATGTAACAGGGAAGACACACCCATACTATCTCAACAATATGGCTACCTAACAAGACAACAGTGACAACACCAGATGACATGCCAATGTGGATGGAGGAAATCTCACAGGGCCCCACCCTTAGTCGAAGAGATACAAGTAATAACTACTGAGAGAGGGAGATTCAAGTCTTCTCCTGGGAGAGTCCTCTAATTGGTTATCCAATACCACAGTCAGCCTTAACACACACATACTCACATGCAAGCAACACTAATGGACTCGGCAGGCTGTATTTACATATTCATTCATATATAAATACACACATATATGTAACTACACATATAGTATGTATGTAACAGTATTGAAGAAAGAGGTCATGAACTTGAGAGGGAGAAATGAGGTAAAAACAGTAAACATATGAAAAAATTTAAAAGCTAAGAGGGTAGGGAGTAGAAGGGACAAAGAACAAGAGAAAAAGGGAAAGAAGAGAACCCAACTCTTCTTGCTCTTCTGGCCTTCGCCCCTTCCTCCCCTAACTCACACTCCAGGTATTCATCTAGACCACATATAATTTACTTTTCCTCAAATTTAAAAGTCAAATTTCCCCTCACTAAAATGAACTTCACAGGCCAACAGTTGTTTTCTTGACAACTGTTGGTTTTAAGTCATTATTACAGATGAATGCCAGTTTTTATTTATTTAAAAAACATTTTTTTATTCATTTTACATACCAACCACAGATCCCCCTGTCATTCCTCTTCCCGCTCCCTCACCAGTATTCCCCACCCTCACCCCTCCACCCCCTCCTCCAAAAGGGTAAGGCCTCCCATGGGGAGTCAGCAAAGCCTGCCTGGTACACTCAGTTGAGCAAGTCCCTCGGCCCTGCATCAAGGGTGAGCAAGGCGTCCGACCATAGGTAATGGACTCCAGAAAGCCAGCTCATGCACCAGGGATAGATCCTGATCCCACTGCCAAACAGACTAAGCTACATAACGGTCTCCCGTATGCAGAGTGAATGCCAGTTCTTAATTCATGTGCATACTTAAACAACAAAATAAAACATAGCCCTACGCACATTTCTCACTGAAAGAAAGAACTTTCAATGACTAAGGCTCATATGCTGCTTGCAATCCACATATAATCAGTTCCAAATTTATCCTGCCACACAAAGCAAAACCCAACCTACAGCAACTGTACTAACTTCCAAGAAAGCAGGAAAATCAGGAAGAAATGTCCAGCAAAAATAAAGCTAACCACGCCTCTGACAAGCAGGAGTAACGCGAAAGCAAACAGTAGGAGTCTTCTGTGAGAGCAGTTATGCTAAGCACAGCACATCTGACTTACGCTGTTCTCATTTAGATATTCACAATGACTCCTCCACACTGAACTTATTCTTATCCCCATTTTACCAATGAGGAAACTGAGGATTACACAGGATAAGTAAGTTGACTAAGGTCACCCAACAAAACACATTCAGAATGCAATGTATCTGAGATTCTAGAATTCAAACATCTGAACCATAGCAACCTACCTGTACAGAGGTTGATAAGCCTAAGAGGCAGCTGAAAGCCTTTTCTGTACAATGTTACGTAGTTAGCTTTCAATTAATAGAGTAAAATAAGTCAAACATTTTCTACTGAGGAAAAACCTATCAGAGGGTCTGCCAACTCTCCCGCTCAGTATCTCAACTCCAGCACTCCATTCCATCCCCAGGAACCCCCATAGGGCAGGGCCCCTGAGCTTCTTATTCTACTACCAGGCTTTGTCTTCTCTTTCTACACCACCACTGGGGGGGATATTTTATTTGTGCTGAAATGTAGTCATATTTTATTTGTATGTTAATAAATAAAGTTTGCCTGGAGATCAGAGGAAATAGCAAGCCAGTAAACACAAAAGTCAGGCAGTGGTAGCACACGCCCTTAATTCCATCACTTGGCAGGTGGGGTCTCTGTGTTCAAGGCCACACTGGGAACAGAGCCAAGGGTGGTGATACACACCTTTAATCCCAATACCAACCATAGAGACCTGGAAGTCTATACAGACAGGCAGTGACAAGGAAGTGAGGTAGCTGGGCTAAGAGCCAATGAGAGGGCAGAACAGCAAGGCAATAAAAGCCTGGGTAGACAGGAAGTCTTGACACTTTGGAGGTAAGGTGGTTGGTGGCTCTCACTGTTTCCCTGATCTCTAAGGCTTTCACCCCTATATTTAGCCCCGTGTTCTTTATTTAATAAGACCGCTTAGAAATTCAGCTACACACCCCCAACACTACACAATCTGGGGCACTATCCACAAAATACAGACCTGGCCAGCAACTGCCAACACTCATAGGACGAGGTTCCAAATTCCTAAAAGTCTAACAAATAACACAGTATGCCTTGCACTTCAGTCACACCCAACTGCTCACAAACAAATCAAGCACTCTTACAGTCATGCCTTTTTTGGGGGGCCATAAAAGATGTAATAACAGCTTTATTTGTAACAACTAAAATCCGTTAACAGCTGGGCAGCCTATCAATAAATGAACAACCTAGTGCAGTATATAGTACTACAACAGAAAAAGGCCCAGCAATGAAAAGGGTTGAGCTAGTGACATATTAATACAGGGCTAACACGAGGGAACTTCAAGACAAAATAAACGCTGTGTAAAAGGAGGCGGAAGTGCTCCCTCTGTGCCCACTGACAACATCCTTTTGGTCCTTTTTGTCACTGTCACACTTCCTGCCCCAACCCAGTGCTGGGTCTAATGCACACCAGGCAAGCACTTAACCACCAACCTGTATCTCAGCCCACAACCCTCTTGAGAAAGAAAAAGAAGTATCTCGTGACGGAAGAGATCAGGGGTTGCTTGTGGGTAAGAAGGTAAGTGGTGGGAGAAAGGGCAAAGGGGCACACAGAACTTGGAAATGGTTGTGCTTGTGAGATTGTGTTCATAGTTTGAAGTACACAAAAGTTCATGCAACCATATCAATGATGCCTCCACAAAATAAGAAAAAGGGAAAAACCAAACAAACAAACAAACAGAAACAGATGAGCAGACAGGATGCCATGTACAAAGCAGGGTTTCTAACTACTGCTTCTTAAAATGAAAATGAACACTTTCACTTTTATTCCCAGCTTTCTGCAACCTGACCCTGCCACTGAGAAAACTCGTCTCTGCTGGAGCTTCTTACCTTTCCCTGCATTTCTTTGGGGCCTTTACACAGTAACAATTCCTATGCACTGTGGCTGTGACTCAGTAGTCAAGCAAATGCTTCCCACCCACAAAGCCCAGGGTTCAATTTCCAGCAGACAATAGCAACAAATCCCAAACAAAACAAGAACTGAACTGTGAACAGTAAGAAAGTGCTTGCTTCTGCTTACACAACTATTTGTTTTAAAACCAACTACCCCCCCCCCAAGTAGTTATAGGTTTCTTATATATTTTTCTAGTGTTTAAGTATAAACAGTATTTTTCCCTCTCTACACAAGGTAGTAAACTAAACACAGCTCTGCACCTTATTTTTTTCAGTTAGGTACACTATGGAGGTTCTACAATTTATTAACATGTTACCTTTTTTTGAGACTGGGTCTCACTACATAACCCTGGCTAGTCTGGGGCCCATTATGAAGACCAGGCTGGCTTTGAATCCCAAGAGATTTGCCTGTCTGCTTTATTGGTGCTGGGATCAAAATGTGCACCACCACACTCAGAAGAACAGGCTACTTTTCAAAGGCTGCAGAGAATCTCACTGAGTAGGCACCATTATTGTTATGCACAGTCATATTATTATCACTCTCAGTAGCCCTCTAAAGGTAGACTGTTTCAAGTATTCCAAACCACACTGAAATCAGCAGCACTGCAAGCACATTTCACAGATGTAGGTTAGCTACAGGGTCAAAGTCCACAAGTGGAATTGCTGGGTAAAGACAGCACTTGTAATCTGGATAAAGATCACCCTCACCCTCATGCAATCTGTTCCACGTCTTCTCCGCTAGAATGAACACAGCCCCTCCTCCCCAGCAGGGCTTGTGTACACCATCTGAATTTTTGCCTATCTATAATTAAGAAATAGAGGCTGGGGAGGTGGTTTAGAAGTTCAGGGGTTCTGAGTTCAATTCCCAGCAACCAATTCCTCACAACCACCTGTAATGAGATCTGGTGCCCTCTTGTGGTGTGCAGGCACACATGCAGGCAGAACACTGTATACATAATAAATAAATACATCTAAAAAAAAAAGAAATAGAACCTCAACATACTCTCAATGGACAATTATTAAGAAGCTGGTCAGCTATTTTGCATGTTAAATGTGTATTTATCTATGTATCTTTTATTCATGTCCACTGCCCGTTTTTTCTCCTATGTTAAGTCTTAGTCCACAGGAAATGCAAATATTTCTATCAGTTTGTCATCATCTTTTCAAACGTTTATGCTGTTCTTTCTTCAGTTAGAGCTTACCACCTATCTTCAGCTGAAGGTTCTGGTCTTCGCTGGTGTAGCTGAGCTCATGTTTCTTCTATATCTCTAGACTGCATTCCACCAGGGTAATGATGTCACTCGGGGGTACTGTTTCAGATTCCCTATGACACTGTAAATATCCCCTCCAAAACAAAGCCAATCACCACCAGTGATTCCTGTCTGCTGAATGCTCCATAGCACTGCTAATGTAGTAACTGAAGATGACGGCCACTTTGTCCACGTCATGATCTGACTTGCAGAGCCTATCCATTAATGTTGCAAATTCCATCACACACTTAAGACACTCTGGGCCATGGTGACTGCAGGCTCCTGTCCCCAGGGCTTTCTAAACACCAACAGGAAAGGAAACAGTGCCACTGACTGCTTCCAGAGTTGCTTGCCAATTTGCTAGACACAGAATCCCCCTGTGAGAGAGCCAATCCACCTCCACACCTTTCTAACAGGGTTCCATCTGTCTACTCCTAACTCTTCTCAGGCCAATTTCCATTCTCTCTACTTAACCTCATCATACCTTAGAATCACATTCTCTCTCTCCTCTGGAAACCCTCTCCTAGCTCAAGACTTCAAAATGTCCCCTGGTTTTCCATGTGTAACCTTACTGCATGCTGTCTTAGAATTATCTGTGTATGGGCATGTGGTTGTGTGATCTTATGTATCCCACATGCATGCATGACCTGGTTGAGCAGAAGAGGGTACTGGATTCCCTGGAATGGAAGTTACAGGCAGATATAAGCTGTCATGTGGGTGAGGGAAATCAAACCTGGGTTCTCTGGAAGAGCAGCCAGTGCTCTTAACACCCAAGCTCTCTCCAGCCTTGTTCTTAAATTCTTACGTTGAAACCTGAATTGCCAATGTGGCAGTATTAAGAGGTACAGCCTTTGAGTAGCTAGCAATCAGGTCATGAGGTAATAACCTGTACATGGGATTAAAGGCCCCACTGAGTTGCCTTGTCTTCTACCATGCAAGAACACTACTAGAAGGTGTTACCTGTGACCCAGAAAGCAAGCCTCCTACCACAGACAAATCTGCCAGCACCCAGATTTTGAACTGAACTGTGAGAAATAAAACCCTATTATTTATAAGTTTCAAGTTTATAATCATTCAACTAGATATACCACATTATCATGGAACACACACACACACACACACAGATACAGACACACACACACACACACACACACACACATATCATGGATTATATAAATAAATATGTTTATTTCTCCCAACAAACTAAGTTATTTTCTATCATTCTCCCACCCAGGAAAATTCCTGCTTTTAGTTGTTAAATATCCCCACCCTATAATACAAACACATGTAATAGTGACTCCTCTTTCATACTACTTCACAGCTTATTCAGTTCTCACTGGATCCTGACGACAGTGCCACTATAGAAATAGAGAGCTGACCCAACATTACTGGCATATTACCATAGCTGATTTATTTATTCAGTTTATATTACTAAATCAGGAGTACAAGTCAAAACTGTCACTGAACTGACTTTGCTCAATAAGCCAGTGAAAAGCAAGCATCCTTTCAAAGACTTAACAAGGCAAGTCTCACTAATAGCAGTCTCAAGACCACATCATTTAAAAACCAGAAGCCATTTGAATACATACATTACTCACATACTTACTCTATTAAGCGCTTTGGGGATGAGCCACTTTGATGGAATTCATCAGCATCATAGAACTCATCTTCACTGCTAGAGTAAGAGAACTCTGGGACTGTATTTGGAGACAAGTTGACATGGCTGGGAGGAGTTAGACTGCTGCTAGGTGGTGAATTCCCACTGCCTAGGAGTCAAAAGTTTTCAGTTAGGGAAAACGGTGGTAATTAGGGAGCTGGGCCCACAACAGAGCTTTCTAAAGTCAAGACTGAGTTTGGTTAAATTGATAAAATTCTCTATATAATTTTTTTAATCAACAGTTAAGTTAGACAATGAAAATAAGAAGGAAAATTGTACTACAAGATGGGGACACAGACTTTTGATTCTTTTTATGGTACTGAAGACTGATCCTGGGGGTTCATACATACTAGGAAAATGTTCTCCCACTGAGCAATGACACTCCCAGTCTGGATATGGCCTTTTAAACATGTGGGAAAATTTCTATCCCTCCACTCTGTAATTCAAGATTAACTTGTATTCTGTATGAGAAAGGGAGCTCTTTTGATAGTACATGTGCTGGTGTTCGGCACCTCATAATGGACACCAGTACCAATGGGAGCCATGGCTCTTTATACCATAGACTCAGACACTAACGTCTATGGAAATGTAAGACCAAGACTGCCTGACTGTTAGATACTGCTCGGGATACCACACTCATATTCACGGCACTCTTCATAGTAAATATAAAACCACTCCATGAAGCCCAGACCCTTCTGCCTAAACCTAAGTCAGGTGCCTATCAGAACAGAGATAAACAGAGCTACTAAGGGAAGTATGAAGAAAAGGAAGATGAGAAGAGCATCTTTCTAGTGATGTAGTCCAACTAAAGGAGCCAGAACTAATGGAGAGCCCGAGGAAAGACAGTCATCTAATCTCTGAAGTGACTATTGGTACACTGTTCAGTAACAAAGCAAGAACAAACATGCATCAGGGTATTGAGACTAATTCACTGCCCGTCTAACGGCTGTCACAGGCTGTCTGTCACTAATCTATTAGAGATGCTGGGTGGAAACTGAAGTTCAGTTACTGTTAGTGCTGGCAATCAAAAGCCAAGGAACCCAGGCATGACGCGGTAAGCATGACGCGGTGCAAGCCTTCGATCCTAGCACTTGGGAGACAGAGGCAGATTTCTGTGAATTCAAGGCCAGCTTGCTCTACATATCCAGTTATGGGCCAGTCAAGGCTACATAGAGAGACCCTGTCAAAAACAACAACTAACAAGGAAAACAAAGACAGCAGTAACAGAAACAAGTGAAGATATATCCCTAGACTTTAGCCTGTTCTTGTTATCTTGGTTCAGTTAATAAACCAACTAGCTATCCATTGTGCCATGTTCACAAAGATCCCTTTTAGATAAAACAGCTTGTTCCCGAAAGTAAAGCTTATTGAAGAAATTCCAAAGGTAACTCTCCTTACCAAATAATTAAGTTCTCTCTGTTCCTCAATGGCAAAAATAAGGGACCAAAAGAAACTCTTGTTGGAACAGGAAAAATAGATCATGAAACACAAAAGGTAACAGACAAATACTCCGGGTGACCATATAAAGGAAAACATAAGAAAATGAGTTTGAATGGGAACTGTAAGCCCAAGTACTGAGAGTTCAACACAACTTATTATTAAAGGGAATATTTTTCTCCATGCCAGAGAAGGAAGAACAGAGATGGAGGAAATAGGGAAAATAGGATGAAAATCAAATGCTAACTTAATTTTCCATGTCCTAAACACATCTCTAAAATGTTAAGGTACTTTGAGGTATCTTCTTCAGAAGTAATTCTCAGAAGATAACCCTCACCCTCTGAAAATAATCTGTGTTAAAATTAGTTGACATACAGTAATGTTCCTAACATTTTCATTTACTAACGAGTTTTATGTATTTCCAAGTGTAGAAATATTTGACCATTTCATAACTTGAACATACATCATACAAAACAAAAATAAAAGCAAAGCTCTTAGGCTTTTTTGTTTGTCTTTCTTTTGGTTTTGTAAAACAGAACCTCACTGGCTAGTGAACCTCATTATACGGGCCAGGCTGGCCTCAAACTTGCAATCCCCCTGATCCAGCTTCCCAATGCTGGCATGACACCTGTGTACCACTACACTCAGCTACAGAGTCTGTTTTTAAGCTAAGATATGACACAGTTCATGAAATACAGAAGCCAAAAAAACCTTAGCCTCATTAATGAAATCGCTTATTGGCATTTCCCAAGTAAAAGAACTACTGTTGACTCATTTTTTTTTCTTTCAAATTTTAGAAGGAATTAATGCTGTTAAATATGAAAGACCCAAGTACAGAATCACTCACTGCCCCAAAATTTAATATGGGCTAAAGTCACATATTTTTTTCACTGTTACACAGAAAAGTTCTACCAAGGAAGTGTCTGTGGAGTGATAACAGACGCCAAAGTCCCACCTGCTAACCAGGACTTACAGTTTTTTGGGTTTTTTTCCAGAGCTGAGGACTGAACCCAGGGCCGTGCGCTTGCTAGTCAAGTGCTCTACCACTGAGCTAAATCCCCAAACCCAGGACTTACAGTTTTTAAACCTCCTGATTTAACAGAGTCAAAAGTAGTAACTGCACCTCATTGAGTCTAGTTCTACAGGTAACACAATGCATATTTAATTAATTTAAAAAGAAGTAGATCTAGTATCTAACATGGGTGTAGTCCTGCATCTAAGAGAAAGAGTAAAGATCATTATAAGTAAATAAAATGTAAAATGACATATTTAATGCTACCAAACTGACAAAAATGTGACTGATAAATGTTTCCTAAAAGGTGAATCACTGAGGCATCACTCTACAAAGAAATTACTGGAATCATCTAGTCAGTGGGCAATCCGGTAACCACCACTCAGGTGGCTACAAAAAGAATGTTGCTGACCAAACCATGTAAACATGGGAAGCTCTCAGTCATCTCTGTTCTAAGAGCCAGTCACAGGAACACACAGCTTCACTGAGGGCAGAACAGAGGAGAATAAAACTGCACAGGAGGTGCAGCTGCACACATGTAGGTGAACGAAGAGCATCAACAAGGCCTTCAGCTCCAGTCTGTCCTTATAGAGTACCAGATGCCTTTTCCATGAGAAAGCATCCAAGTCAAAAGCGAGTAATTTGGTGTGTGTGTGTGTGTGTGTGTGTGTGTGTGTGTGTGTGTGTGTGTGTAAAGATTCAATCAGGAGCTTTAAGTAAAGAGTACACAAAGAAAGCCCTACACTAAAAAAATTAGAATTATAATTACTAAATACTCTTGGTTTAATCACAAAGTTACCCATTTCAAGAAGGAACTGTAATTAAAAAACTAAGCTATTGCTAGTGTTAGTACCTATTACATTTCTTCATCCTTTCCCCCTCTAGAAGCCAAACATAAATCCCATATGTTAATGGAAAGTTACAAGAAGTAAAGGTTACACAAACCTGTACCTGTACTATTTGGTGTTGGAGTCTGATGATGTCCCAAGGTAGCTAACACAGGTCCAACAGGTAAGGAAGATGGACGCTGCTCTGACTTACACAACTGAGCAGGTTCTAGATTTGAATATGTGAAATAAGTTAGAAAAACAGCCCAACATATACTCAACAACTGCAATTGTTTGGAATACAAAACTCCAAGGTCTGGATTTTTCTATATGAAGTCAAATTCATGCTATTTCTCTTTATGATCTCTGAGCCCCTCAGAGTCACTGACACTCTCAGCACCAGCACACCCAGTCAGGGTGGCCAATACCCAGCACAACTGCTGCATCCAACCAATAATGCTTCTGACAACAGCGTGTTCCTGAACTCAAACCCTGTAAGATCAGACACAGGGCCCACTCCCCCTCATTAGTGCTCAGTGATAGTAAGTTCATTCTTTTTTTGTTGTTTTTTAGGATTTATTTATTTATTATGTATACAGCATGTATGACTGCAGGTCAGAAGAGGGCACCAGATCTCATTAGAGATGGTTGTGAGCCACCATGTGGTTGCTGGGAATTGAACTCAGGACCTCTGGAAGAGGAGTCAGTGCTCTTAACCTCTGAGCCATCACTCCAGCCCCATAAGTTCATTCTTAGAGTAAAAGTTTATAAACAATTTCTTGTGGTCTTCATGAACAACTTCCTTTTATACAGCGTAGTCTGTGGCTTTACTATGTCATTGAGAGAACACAAAAATATATGGTGCAACAAATGGATTTTTGAGAAAAGAGCTCACTATTATCTCAGGCTAGCCTCAATTCTTGGGGATTCTCCAACCTCAGGCTCCTAAGTGCTGAGATCACAGGTTTGAGCCACGACACCTAGCTTCTGCTAATTATATTCCCTTAACAGTATTAATTATTCTCCTCTCAACTAGCAGGACATCTTGTATACACTTTACATCTATTCCCTTTCTCATTAATGTCTACTGTGGTAAACTATTTATGTTGTTCAGAATTATAAAGACGATCTCACACTTACACATCGTGGGTTACATTGAACTGGATCAGGAGCTTCCCATTTTCTTGGCTATGAGTTCTGAGTCACAGGAAGTTAGTCCTATCAGCAAATCTACACCTTCACGCTATGCTGTCCTCCACCTCTAAAAACTCAAATTCCTTCCATCAACCTCAAAAGCACCACTATCCAAGATACTTCTTTTTTCAGTTCATTTCAGCTATACTATGTGACTGTTATTTTTAAAATATATAGAAAATCTAAGAGTACTGTGAGTAGCAAACAAATGAATTTTTTCATATCTACTACTCCATGAAACATGATGGTTCCAAATACTGTACCTGGAGGTAAGACAGTCTGGGAAGGCATTGTGCTGATCACAGGTTCCAAGGGACTAGGTTGGTATATTGCATCTACAGGATTAATAGTACTCTGAGATAAGAAACACAGCAGAGTTATTTTTAATTAAATGTTCTTCTTATGCTGACCACCCCCCAAACAAGAAAATGCCACATTTCTAACAGCAAAATCCACAGGATAGTATATAGGTAAATTGGTCAAATTGCAAAGGGGAAATGTATCTTTTTATGCAGAGGTTTAAGAGTTTTTCCCAATAAAGCATAGAAAGGAAGAAAAATGAGTGAATCATTGTCATAGGAGGACGCTAAGTAGAAAAACCTGCAAGGCAAGAAAGCAAACAACTACCTCAGTTCAACTCAGTGCTCTCAAACTCTTATCTCACCATAGTATTGCTTCGTGCACCACACCAGTCACTAGATAATGGTCTGTACCACTTGGCCCACATCTCCTGCCCCAGCACTGTACACCACACAGCAGAGTTGCCTGACGACACATTCAACAATGGAGCGCCTTGTACTGAGTATGGGGAAAAAGCCTTCCTTGAGGACTTTTTGGGGGTTGGGTGCTCAAAAGATGTAGTGAAAATGTCAGGATAAGGACAAAAAAATCTAGATTTCTCCGATTCCAAATCAAGAAGTTATTCTGACAGCATGATGCACTTTAACCCCAAACTCCATAGTTTACTTACTTTGTGTTTTGTTCTGTTTGGTTTTTTGAGACAGAGTTTCTCTGTGTAGCCCTGACTGTCCTGGAACACACTCTGTAGACCAGGCTGGTCTTGAACTCAGAGATCCACCTGCCTCTGTCTCCAGAGTGCTGGGATTAAAGGCGTGCGCCGCCACTGCCCAGCCTCACTTTGTTTTTTAAAGAAGGGGGTAGTCTAGGTGAATTTAATTTGCTCAATTAATTAAAAGAACTGATTTTAAAACAGAGTGTTGTTTTGTGGTCCAGGCTGGCCTGGATCTCAGCATGTAGGCCAGGCTGGCCTCAAACTTGTATCTTCCTGCCTCAGCCTCCTTCATACTATGAGCACAGAAGTTTGCTACCATGCCTGGTTTGTTTAAACAAGATCTTTGCTACTGAATGATCCCCAAATGTATCCATACAACTTTAAAAACCACTTAGCAACAAAACTGAGAAAATGGTAGATGGATTTTTTTTTTTATTTAAAGATTTATTTATTTATTATGTATACAGCATATGTGACTGCAGGCCAGAAGAGGGCACTAGATCTCATTACAGATGGTTGCGAGCCACCATGTGGTTGCTGGGAATTGAACTCAGGACCTCTGGAAGAGCAGTCAGTGCTCTTAACCTCTGAGCCATCTCTCCAGCCCCGGATTTTTTTTTTTTTAAAGTATTGCCATTTAATGTCTAAATTGTTTTTCAGGCTATCAAAACCCTTTTCTATTTTAAAAAGCATTCAATCTGATTTTCTTAAATAATTTGAACCTAAGAATTCGAATTCTAGTTAACACAGATATTAACTGAAAAACCAAAGAACACTTACAGATGATACCATGAAAATAATCTTAAATAATATCTAGTAAAGGGAAGTAGGGAACATATTGGAATTTTAATTCCTTGAACTACATAAGCCTCTCATCCTCTTTGGGCCTCAGTTTCCCATAATGAGTATAATAGAACAACAGCCTTGGTTATATAGCCTCTAATGCAGCAGGTCTCAACATGAGGGTCACAACCCCCTTGACAAACCTCCATCTCTAAAAATACTTAATTATGATTCCCAACAATAGCAAAATTACAGTTGCAAGTAGTAACAAAAATAATGCTGTGGTTTGGGGTCACCGCAACATGAGAAATTGTATTAAAGGATCGCAGCATTAGGAAGGTTGAGGACTGCTGCTCCAGTGCTCTCGGGTTCTGACTCTGACAAGCCAAGTTTTGAGGATCAACTACTTGTCCCTAGTGCTCTTCTCTAAGGACACCACGAGTGTCCCGCAGGAATGGGGCTGCAGCTGAGTGTTGGCACACTTGCCTAACATGTCTAAGGCCTTGGGCTTGGTCACCAGGACTGTAAAACCAAAACTAAGCAAAGGCAAAGTCCCCTCACTAATATTTTGATCCGCATGAATGAAAACGTACTATTCTTCCCATTAAAGAGTCTAAGAAATAACTAACTTTACAATCAGGGACTGGAACTCAACTTTTTGGATAAAATATTTCTTCCAGGTGAAATATTCTAATATTAGGCTTGTCAAACAAACAGAACAAATTTTACAAAAACTTTTAAACTTCTTTGCATTAAAAAACAAATATGGGAATTTAATTTAACCGACTGGCATTTGCTTATAATCCTAACTATTTGGAAAATGGAGGCAGGAAGATCCCAAGTTCAAGACCTACAACAGCCTACAGAATGAATTCAAGCACAATTTAGGCAACTTAAGTAAGATCTTGTCCTAAATTAAAAAAAAAAAAAAAATAGAAATGATGGCTGGGGACACAGCTGAACGGTAACTAGCTTGCCTAGCATGTGTAAGGTCCTAGGTTTAATCCCCAGTATCATAAAAGTAACAATAAATTGGACTTTTAAAAACTAGAAGTCCTGGTGTTTTGGACTGAGCTCCTTGCACTAGGCCTCAAAAGAACACAGCAAGCCCAAACTGAAGCATCCGCGCTAGGTGCGGAACAGTCAAAGTGAAACTCCAAGGAAACAAGTAGATGACAAAACTTTCTTCTAATCATAAAAATTCAAATTCTCCTGAGTCCACTTTGATCTATAAGTGATCTATAAGAAAACTAGCTGTCCAAATGGTGGTAGCACATGCCTTTAATCCCAGCACTCGGGAGGCAGAGGCAGAAGGATCTATGTGAGTTTGAGACCAGCCTGGTCTACAGAGCGAGAGACAGGACAGAAAGGACAGAAAGGAAAGGGAAGAAGGGAAGAAAGGAAGAAGGAAGGGAGAGGAGGAGAGGGGAGAGGAGGAGATAGAGAGGAGAAGGAGAGAAAGAGAAAAAGAGGAAGGGAGGAAGGGAGGAAGGGAGGAAGGAAGGAAGGAAGGAAGGAAGGAAGGAAGGAAGGAAGGAAGGAAGGAAGGAAGGAAGGAAGGAAGGGCGAGCTAGCTTACTGGATGCTCATCAGTGTTGCTTTTATTGCTCAGTTCCCACGTCATCTTATAAAATTCACTATTTCTGCCGGGCGGTGGTGGCGCACGCCTTTAATCCCAGCACTCGGGAGGCAGAGCCAGGCGGATCTCTGTGAGTTCGAGGCCAGCCTGGGCTACCAAGTGAGTTCCAGGAAAGGCGCAAAGCTACACAGAGAAACCCTGTCTCGAAAAACCAAAAAAAAAAAAAAATTCACTATTTCTGATACTGCCTCAGTAGAACTCATCCTTTTAAAATAAATTAGAGGCTCCAAAGTCCATGAGTCACAGAAATAGTAATCAGACCTATAATAAAGTTTACTGTACTTTTGTCTTTTTGATAGCATATATGATAAAAACATACACCCTTTTCTTGTTTTGATGGAAAAAGAATAGCCTATGTTTATCTTCAATCACTGGTCAACTTCAGCTAAAAAACAAAAACAAGAAACAAAAACCATTTTACAACTTCCTTTAAAAAGGATAGATGTTTATAGTCAGACAGTGGTGGTGCATGCTTTAATTCCAGCACTCAAGAGGTAGATAGGCAGGTCTCTGAGTTTGAAGCCAGCCTGGTCTACAGAATGAGTTCCAGGACAGCCAGGGATAAACAGAGAAACCCTGTCTTGAAAAAACAAAACAAAACCCCCAAAAAGGAAAAAAAAAAAAAAAAGATGTTTATGCAAGTAATCCTCAACTGTTGGAACATTAATGTATCCATGATAAAGCAATGTGTAAATAAATTATATAAAATATGCATGGGCGGTGGTGGCACACGCCTTTAATCTCAGCACTCGGGAGGCAGAGGTAGGCGGATCTCTGTGAGTTCGAGGCCAGCCTGGTCTCCAAAGCGAGTTCCAGGAAAGGCGCAAAACTACACAGAGAAACCCTGTCTCGAAAAACCAAAAAAAATAAAAAATAAATAAATAATAAATAAAAATTCATGACTAACATTTATTTATTAACAATGTGTGTTCACTCTGTACCTTACAAGAACATGCAGAAGAAAAGCCTTCAGCTTTGTCACAGATGACAACCCTAAGACCCACAAAGGATGGGTACCTTGCCGCGGGTCTCACGTGGTGCGTGGCAGGACTACTGACTGCACAAGCCTGAGCACTATAGCTCTTAGCCTGTATCAGAGGTTCCCATCTTCAAAATAAAACTCTTATGCAAAAGGACTAGTTTTAGAGCAAATTATTCAAAATTGCTTTCTACAAGTTTAAATTTCCTACATATGAACCTTCCCAATGTTCTTAAATTGCAAAGGATCAAGCACATATAGTATGCTTTCTAAAACCCTGCCTATTTTTATACACAATGAATTGGTCCTTAAGGGGGAATGAGATTAAAAATAACCAAAACTTGCATTTGCAAAGGCGTCTTCCTTGGGGACCATGAACATATCCCTGCCCCACAAGACTACCTCAAGAAGGGGCAGATTACACTGCACTTTTGTTTATTCCATGCAGTTGTATCATATCACCAGGGTTTACACTTTGTAGAGAAATAAAAATCCCAACATATTTCATTTGTATTTCAAAAATGATTCCTTTATCTGTTGTCTTAAAAAAAAATTAAAAAAAACTTATAGTTAATGAACCTTCCCATTTCAGAGCAATGGAAAGCCAACAAGCTCCCTCCTCCCAGGAGCCATGAGGGGCTTGTCAAGGGTCTAATGTGTCATCTCCAAGTCTTAGACAAGCCAGCACTGAGCTTCAGGGTAACGAGGCTGCCTACTGTTTCAAGAACAGTCTCTGTTTATCTCTTGAGATAAGGTCTCACGTAGCCTAGGCTGGCCTCAAACTCGCTATGTAGCTGAGGATGGCCTTTAACTCCTAACCCTTCTGCCTCCACTTCCTGAGTGCTGGGATTATAGGTGTCACCACTACATCTAGTTGATGCAGTGTGTGTGTTGGGGGGAGTTGGCGGATATGATTAAACTCAGGGCTTCCCATGCTAAGCAAGAACTCTCAACTAAGCTACATCTACAGTTCTGCTTTAAGAATAGTCAACAGAAGTCACTAACACTACAAAACTACTGATCTTATTTTTGTATGTGCAGTGAGTGTGTCTGTGTTACACACATGTGCCTCTGTGCATAAAAGCCAGAGGTCAACAATGGCTGCCTTCTTCTATCACTCTCTATCATATTTTTTGAGGCAGGACCTGTAGGTTTCTCCCCTACCCTCAGTGCTACAGCTGTGGCTGTGTGCCTGGTTTCTACGTGGGCACAGTGGATCCAAACTCTGATCCTCATGGTTTCATGGCAGGCACTTTACCAACTGAGATATCTCCCCAGCCTTCAAACTAGAAACTGTTAAAATCTTTTATTATCAGCTAAGAAATCTAGCCACAAATTTCCTATTTATAAATGAAATGTTAAGAGCAAGAGAAGGGTAAAAGCTAAGGAGGAATAAGAAAATAACTATGTCAAAGAATACATGTTATTTGTTCTACCAAGAATATATTATGCAACACAGTACTAATGACAAATAAATACAAAATCCAAAAATCAAACAAGAGGAACATATAGATAGAAATGTAT
This sequence comes from Peromyscus leucopus, assembly GCF_004664715.2. Lineage (NCBI taxonomy): Eukaryota > Metazoa > Chordata > Mammalia > Rodentia > Cricetidae > Peromyscus > Peromyscus leucopus. The sequence continues at coordinate 112,242,310 of NC_051064.1, forward strand.
TTTTAATAGATGAAGGTATGTTTCAATATTGCACACCCCTCCCTCTGCTTCAATCTGAGAAAAAAAAGTTTGACAAGAAATGCAGCTTGGTGAATGATGCCTTGTAAAAGCTAATTAACCCTTCAAGTTGACACATGCAAAGTGATTCATTCACAGAACCAATACTTAGAACAATTTTAAGACTGCCATTTCCCCTCCAAATGATTGTTGAAAGATGGCCAACTTTAGGAGCTCAAGGAAAATTGCAAGAGTTAAAAACAAAAAGCAGTGAGTAGGTGAAGAGAGGAGTTTGTGCTGAAAGTGAACAGAAAATTCAGACTTCTCCTGACATGACTGGTTACAACGCTGCAAGAGTCAAGGAACAAAGACCACATTAGACTTACTATAATTCCATCTGCGTGCTGCTCCGCATTACTCTGGTCCTTAAGGAAAAATGTTAAAGATATTAACTTCATTCTCACATTTAAGTAATACCTTGTGTACTTTACCTAATAAGAAAGCTTCGTTTACTAGGTAAGTAATGAAGTTAGAACATTACTTCTCTGCTTCCACTGAGATTCTCACTCCATGTGGTACTCCTGCCATCACGGGGAACACAGCCAAGAGGAGTAATTCCTGACAGTTCTCTCTACAGAGGCCCTGACTGGAGCTCAGTGAGGCTCCTACCAAACTTTACTTACATTCATAGCAACAATTAAAATCAGATATGCTAATATAAGGACAGAGACCCTCAAACTTTCTAAGTTTCAACGTACAGTAAATTATGCCAACTCCTCCCAATTCCTAAACTTCTACTGCACTTTACAGGCATGACCCTTGTCTAAACTATGACCTGAAAAACCCAGGATGGTCATTATTTCACATATCTGATTATGACTTCAGAATTACACCAATACTTTTCTAGAGATATATTCTAATTTTTGTCTCAGTAAACTTAATAGCTGTGTCCATGGAGTGATGATGTAACAGCTAATACTGCCTGGTAAGTATTTTATGAACATTCACAGGGTTTTTTTGTTTTGTCTTATTTTGTTTGGGCCTGCTTGTTTGGTTTTTGAGACAGGGTTTCATATCCCAGACTGGACTCAAAGGATGACCCTGAACTCTTATCTTCCGTCTCCAATTACATGCTTACACCACCACACCTGGTTTACATGGGGCTAGAGAAGGAACCCAGGATTCTGTGTATGCTAGGCAGACACTTGACTAACTGAACTATATCCCCATGCCCACAGGGTATTACTACTGTCACCACTGGATGTTGTAATAGAGGTGAGCTCCGAATATAGGCAGCCCCACTGAAGAATTCACTCTTGGCTCAATATCATTTTGTCCTGCCTCTCCAAGGTTATGCCTCAGAGTGTGAAGAAAGTGGTGGAAAGTTGGTGACACAAAATCCTTTCTCATAAATGCATGAGAAAGGACTTAGAACTTTGTCTTGTGGACTCTTCTCTTCTGCACTCCTCCTTCCCACTTGCCTTCTAAACGGCTCTGTGCCCAACATGGGTGCGAACATGAAGAATTGGTAGTCTTCTGGGATGGTCTCATCCATAGGGATGGAAGAGTATCTCCTGGTGAATACCATCTAGAAAGCCATCAAAGATCTCTGGGAGAAAGCACATACTCAGAAAAATCTGAGGAAGCAAAAAAACCTTTAGCCTGAATTGGCTATCTCCTGTGACTAGATAGACAGGTGCGTAGCTCAATTGTCATCAGAGAGGTGTGTCATCCAGCAACTGATGGAAACAGATGCAGACCCACAGCCAAACATTAGGCAAAGTTTGGGGAATCCTGAGAGAAGAGAAAAGATGGGAAGAGCTAGAGGAGTCAAGGACACCACAAGAAAACTCACAGAATCTAACTAACCTGGGCTCATAGGGGCTCATGGAGACTGAACCAACCAGGCAGCCTGCATGGGACTGATCTAGGCACTCTGCATATATATTACAGGTGTGTGGCTTGGTCCTCTTGGGAGACTCCTAACAGTGGGAACAGGGGCTATCTCCAACTCTCTTACAGGCTTTTGGGACCCTATTTCTCATACTGGGTAGCCTTGACCAGCCTTAATATATGAGGAGGTACTCAGTCTAACTGCAACCTGATGTGTCATGTTTTATTGATACTCATGGGAGATCTGCCCTTTCCCTACACAGAAACCGAGAAGTGGATGGGGGTTTGGGGGAGGAACTGGGAGGAGAGGAGGGAGTGGAAACTTAGGTCAGGATGTAAAATAAATAAATTTATTTTTAAAGAAAAGATTATGCCGTATGATTATTGTACTTTTAGAATACTGCAACCTCAGAAAACTACATTTCTTGGGTTTCTTCATGTTCACTCATGTAAAATTGTACCTATTTCAGAGTTTTTAATGAAGATAAAATGAAAAAATACAGGAAAATATTTAAGGGAGAGAAGTCAGCTATAAAACCAAGTTTTTAAAATTAAAGGGAACTCATGGAATCCTTGCCTCACTCAGGTATATACTATAAATGCAGTGTCCTGGATAGATCTGTCAAGTTGACACAAACCTACGTGTAGCTGGGGAGAGGAGCCTCAATTGAGAAAGTATCTCCATCAGACTGCCCATGGGCAAGACTGTCAGGCACTGTCTTGATTAATAATTGATGAGGGAGGGGTATCACATTGTGGGTAGTGCCACCAAGGCAGATGATCCTGGTGGTATAAGAAAGCAGTCTGAGCAAGCAATGGAGAGCAAACCAGTAGGCAGCATTCCTCTATAGTTTTTCCTTCAGTTCTGCCTCCAAGTTCCCTTCCTAACTTTTCAGCAATGGAGTGTGACCTGAGAGACGTAAGAAGAAGTAAACCCTTTCCTCCCCAAGGTGCCTTTGCTTATGGGGTTTCTCACAGTAGTAGGAACTCTAACTAGGACATGCAGTACCAAAGGAAGACATCAGAGAGACTCAGAATGGGATAAGGTAACAGCTATAGCCTTTGCTTTTTCCACTGGCTTAGGAGACATTCCAAAACAATGATGCAAAGAGAAACCAGGTATACAAGTAGTGTGACAGGACAGTTCCACAGTAGCAAGCATAGCCACAATCATCCTCTAGTGTTATGCAGATAATACATATAAATGCTGTGTCCTAGCCGTCCTAGCTGTGGTCTAGGGACTCTTGGCCCAGTACACATATTCTTTACAAATCTCAGAGAGTAATTGCACTCAATATCTACACAATTCAAGCTGATATTTCCCCTTTATGTCAACAACTGAGTTAACTACACACTTGAAATTCTAAAGTCTCAGTAATTCTGATATAGAAAAATTAAAAAATATGAATCATTTAGAAGTATAGAGAAAGAAAATTCAAGTTTGCTGCTCAGATTATAAACTCATGACATTTAGTTTTCCTCTTCTAATTTCTAAACAGTAAACTAATTTTCCCCCAAAACTTTAAGAACATGAAATATGGACTATCAAATGTGCCAAAAATGGTCTGTTGTTAGGCAAGTATCATATCCTCTCCACTGCTGAACCTATACAGGCCTTTGTGACTATCCCCACTAAGAGCAAAAGTTACATGTGACTTAGAACACTCCAACCTGCCTTGCTTTCTTAGAGCCTACCACACTGTGAGGAGGCCCGGGCAGCCACCAAGACAACAATACAGACTACCTGAACCCTACTCCCCAACAACGTTACAACTATGCACGTAAGCCATCTCCAAAGTGGGTCCTCCAGGGCTGAAGAGACAGACGGATTAGCTTAAGAGCACTTGCTGCTCTTCCAGAGGACCCAGGTTCAGCTTCAAGCACCCACTAGAACTCCAGTTTCAGGGTATCTGATACTCTCTTCTGATCCCAGTAGTGGGTTCTTGCATGCATATGGTACACACACACACACACACACACACACACACACACACAGAGAGAGAGAGAGAGACATACAGAAAGAAATTTATCTTTAAATAGAGAAAAGCAGGTCCTCCAGCCCCGAGTGAAGCCAACACAGGGATGGATGGATGAGTAAGGGACAAGTCATGGGACCTGTCCACATTACACAATTATAGGCAAAATAATTTACTAGAGCTATTTTAAGACTCAGTTTTAGGGTGGTTTGTTAAGGATTACTGATATCATTGGCACACTGTCATTTATAAAACCTAGGGTTGGGGACATAGCTCAGCTTACAGGAAACCCCCGTTTGGTCCTCAGCACTGCACAAACTGGGAATGTCTGCACACTCTCGTAGCACCAACAATGGCAAAGCAAAGCACAGGTCACCAAATTCATCCTCAGCTCACTGATTTTGAGGACAGCCAGGGCTACACGTGACCTTATCTCAAAACAAAAACAAAAACAAAAATTCTAGCACAACAAAAACCTAGCACTTCTAATTTCTGTATGAAATAAAATAAACTACTAAACTACATTTGACAATTTTCACTCAAATGTTTGTTTTCATATATGCTATCTTATGGGATATTCTGAATCTGGGCTTATTTGCCTTTCAAGGTACATGAAATCTATGCAAGCCAGCAGCCTCGTCAGTGCTTCATGACCCATCATAAGCTACAGCTCGCTCATCAGGATTAGCTAAAGCAAAGTATCCGGTATGCCTGCACCAGAGACTCCACTGCATTCAAATGACTTAGGCAATGGGCCACTGTCGTCCCACATACATCACAGCATGTGTGCACATGCCGACAAGCACAAGGGCTGTAACTTGGTTAAACACATAAGCACGACAGAGATCAGGAAACATGTCACTGAAATAAGCACGAGCACTTTTGACTAGAATTAGGAACTCCAGTATTTTTAAGCCATTCATACTTTTAAAAAGATTAAAGCATAAATACATTCTGAACTGCCCTAATGAGGCAATGTCTTAATTGTATACCTATGTAAATTCTAACATATAAATCCAAGTCTTATGACATTCAGCAAATAGAGCTGTGATGATAGAAAATGCACATTAAAAAAACCAACAACAAATAATGAATTTGGACCCTTTACTCAGAGTGTAACAAATATCAAAGTGCAATACTGCCATAAATGTAAGAGACAAAATAAAAACAAACAAGCAAAATCTTTATGATCACAGACAGCAGAGAATCTTTTCTTCTGAACACACAACCACAGAAAGGCTTTGAGAGGACAAATAGAAAAAGGGCAGGTGCTAGGTTGAGAAGGGATCCCTCATCAGAAATTGAAAAGGGTGGAGCCTTACTCTCTAACACACAAAACTGTAAGGAAATAAATTTTGGTTAAGCCATCCAGTTCCTATGATATTTTGTCATGAAAGCCTATGGTGAAAAAGGCAAGTGGCAAGTGAGTCCTTGAGGAGACAAAATGCTCTCACACAGAGAAAATAAACGTCAGTAAGCACAATATATCATGTAGCTATGGCCAATGATGCAAAGTTATGAAGAAAAAAGAAGCTAGTGTGATACAGCGATTATTTCAGATAGTCAAGACATTTTGTGTGGCAGAAATCTGAACGATGTGAAGTAAGAGATCACCCCGGTGGACATCTGTGAAAGGAGTCACCCAACAGAAGCAAAGGTCCCTAAACCGAGAATGCTTGCCTCCTCTGAAGAGAAAAACAAAGGCAAAACAGGTCCCTGTTATCAGCAGTGCGATCACGCAGAGGCAGGAGATGAACCTGTGCAGTGATGGCTCAATGCTACAGTGCCAAGCAGTCCTCTCCAAGTGTGAGAGAAAAACAACTGATATGATGCACACTTACAGAGTCACATTGGGTGCCAAGACGTTTCAAAGTTAAAAAAAATTTTTTTAAAAAGGCCTTCACAATGTAAAACTTCCTTCTGGAATTAATTAAAGAGCCAATGTGTAAGAGACTCCTGAATACTACTACACATTCTAAAATACACTGCAAAGTAGATCTGTCAACCTAGACTAAAACATTTCTTTTCTGGTAGAAAAGAAATTTAATAATTTGAACTTCAATACAGTTCAAAGACAGAAAACATCAAAAATTCTTGATGAGGATTAAGCAAGATGGTTCAGCAGGTAAAGGTGCTTGACCCCAAGGCTGAAGACCCGAATCCCACATGACAGAAGACTGACGGCAAGAGAGGATCAACTCCCACATGTTGGCCTCTGACTGCTACATGCAATGAATAAATCATGTAATCAACTCTTCTTAACGAGTAGCTAACAAAAGGCTGCACTCAAAGTGCAGCGATCTAAAGTTCTGATGTCTTCAGAGCTACCCAGGCTGGCCCACAAGTCTAAACTGTATTTCCTCCATCACCACTAGACAGAGTTTTTGATGGCTGTGTAATTCCTCCCTCCCTCCCTCCCACTCCCCCAATATCTGCAGATGCTCTCCATGTAGTCATGTAAATTTAGATCTGAGAAAAATGACACAAAAATCTTAGCCTGAATTTCATGTCTCCAACCCTGTCTTATGCTACTGTGTCACTAACAATGTGAGGTAAAAAAGAGATTCTATAACTGGGCAAACAAAAACATGCAAATGAGTAAAACAGACCACTGATTATTTTGAAACCGTCTTCTACCCACTAGCTACAGATAGACGCACAGGTGTCAAGTACATGGTGAGGAGAAGTCGGCTTTTTACCAAGTGCTTAGTCTCAAATGTATTTCTCTTTCTGAAAATTCCAGGCCTATGGATTTTAGTATACCAAAAAGCTTTCATAAAAGTAGATATGCATTAGTATTTAGCCCACAATAATTCACTGCCCATTTTGTTCCATGGATAACAACAATTAATGAGTGGTTCACCAATGTAGTTCAGTATTTTCTCCTCCTCAAAAACAAATTTACAAACAAAAAATAAAACCTTTGTCAAACACCAATTTCAAAAGTGTATCTATTATACTCTTTACTATGTACAAGAATAATGTGCTAAAGCTTAATACTTGATTTCTAAGAAAAAAATTATGTAAACAATTTAACAAAATATAGCCTCCCATTCCAAGCTGCAGTCATGGTTAAAGCAAAGAATGAGTTCTTTAAACATGCTCCCTTCCTTCCTAACCACCACCAGAAATTACCAGCAAACAGACAAATGTGTGTGTGATAATATCCAAACACAGTAGTTGTTCAATAAGATATACAGTCCCACAATTCAGTTTACTGTTGAAAGGTAATGTTTCAGAACTGAGTTTTGTGTCTACTAAAGAAAAATTCCAATACATTTTTTTAAATTATAAACTTAGAAAGGAAATACAAAGTAAAATGTACTTACTTTAGCAATCTGTAGCAACACAATGCAGTGTTTAATTGACTCTACCATGCTCTATAAAGACAAAACACTGATTTTAGGATCTTGCTGCAAATAAAATAGTTATATGATATTAGAGCTTAAAATATTTTTAAAAAATCAGTTCAATTATACAAAAGAGTAAAGTCTTCAGATCAAATACTCTCTTCCATGTATCATGAGTTCTAATTTGCTGACAGTGTGACAAGTTATTTACTAGCAATTCTATGATTTACTAAGGAATATCACACTATCATTTATACCAAATAGTATCTACTATTTTTCTCTCAAAGAGAAAGTTATGTGAGTCTGATTGGCCTTCAATTCTTTAGATCAACAGCAGCAACCTCAATTTCAATTCTTAAAGCAAGACACAGGACAGGATCTGGTCAGAACACTCAGATCTGAAATATTACTTTGTACATTTTAAAAATACTTGTTATCAAGACACAAATATCATTAGTAGTCTATTGGAATACATCAAAGAACAGTGCATGAAGGAAACTCAAATCATACTGCACTTTAAAGGGGAGAGTATGTGCAGGCTAAGTATGCCTAATCCTCGAAGTTTCAAGTCTCAATTTCAGGTGTCAGAGGGTCAAATTGCAAGCATCAACTGCAAGGTAAGGTATTTAAGAACCATAACCACATCTTGGGCTCAGACTGGAGTCCCTTCCTCTGTCGATCTTACGTTATGCATGTGCAGATGATCCAGTGCCAAGTACCTCAGATATGGGATACCAGCTTTTTTCTTTCCTTGTTTTTGTTTTTGATGTTGTTGTAGAGACAGGATCTCAAAACTGTCCCAGGCTGGCTTGAGACTCACTATGTAGCAGAAGTCGGCCTTTACTACTAATCCTTCTGCCTCCACCCCCAACCTCCTATGCATGGGGGACACTTTTATCCCAAGATACCACTGAAGTTAAGACCAGAAACAAAACGGTGCATGGGATCAATTTCAACCACAGGGATAATAAATCTGTGGCCCAAGACTCAATTCTTCAACACTCTCATAAAAATCCACAGAAACCAAGACAATGCTTTTTCTTATTAGCAGCAGCAGGATAAAAGGGACATTTAAAAGCAGCTTCTCAATTGAAGTCAGAGTTTAATACAGAACTTACATTTGTTGTGTCTTTGAGAGTTTCAACTTTCTGTGAAAAATAAGTTTTAAATAGAAATGATGAGAATTACAAAGAGATACATACTATTGTTTTTAGGATCAAGTATTTCAAGGTTTTGTTTTTTTTTTTTACTTACATTATTCTAAGTTAGTGTAATCAAGTTAGAAAGGAAATACTTTTTTGTTATACTTTTAGTCTAAATCCAGTATTTAAGTTTAAAATTCCAAATATTTTACAGATAAACACTCATAAAACTCATACACTTCAAAACTTGTAAGAAAGTATAAAACATTCTTATACCTTTCCTGAAAAGAGATTTTATATTTATTATAGACTTCATGACAACAACAACAAAAACCTTCCCTAGAGTGTCTTTTAAATAATCTAGAAATAGATTCCAAAGCTAATATTGTTATTAACTGTACAGACACAACTGCACAGCCACCGTTAGCAGGAAAGCAAAATAGCAACAACAACAAAAAAAAAAGGCTGCACCGGGAACAGAGCAAGAAAAGAGAGGGTGTGGCACCCATGAACATCCCCAAATCCCAGGGAAACCAAGGCCTGGAGGCCTGGGGTACAAGCACAGGCTCCCACCGCCACCTGCTATTCTGAGCAGTCCTCTCCATCTGAAGTGACCCCAGGGCAACAGTAACTTTCTTTTTATTTTGTTGTTTGTTTTGTGAGACAGGGTCTCACTGTGCAGCTCTGAGTGTCCTGGAACAAACTATGCAGACCAGACTGGTCTGGGATTAATGGTGTGAGCCTCCATGCCCTAGAATTTTAATAACTTTCTACCTTCAACACATTTTATATAGAGAACTTACAAACATCTAATACTTGCAAAGCAGAATTATATTAAAATCTGATTATTATGCTTTTATTTAATTATCAAGCTGTAACTGAATACTTACCAGAAACCACCACTTGAGGGCACACTGCAGCAGTATATAGTAAATCAGTAATATTGTTTTTGGTAAGTTTGGGGTTTTTGTTCTTGTTGTTTTGAGATGGGGTCTCATTTGTAGTCCTCACTGGCCTCAAACTCACAAAGCTTCATGTGCTGGGATTAAACACATGTGCCACCATGCCTCATCCATTTTGTTTTGTTTTATATAGAATCTTGCTAGATAGTGTAAGTTGCCCAAGAACTCCTGATCTTCCTGTCTCAGCCTCCCCAGAGCTGGGATTCTAAGCATGCCTTAGTTCCCCCAGATTCAACATTATTATAATAAGATACTGATATACTTCCATTACTTTTCCAAAAAGCTTTTGAATTTTAAAAAATTAAGTAAAATTATGGTTGTAGAAATTACCTTTCTCTGTTCATCGTCTTTACAATTTTGAAGCTTGTCATCAAAAAGCTACAGGGTATGAAAAGGACACTTTTAGTATCAAGATATTTTATTACATTGTGTACACTTTCTAAACAGAGAAGTAAACCTCAGTTCCTAAGCATTTCTGCTGTGGCTAACATGTATTTTTAACACAGAATAATTTTTTTCAAGGTTCTATATTAAATCATTCTTCTGTGTGAATGACTTTGAACTGCTAAGATCAAATGCTAGGGCAGAATTACAGCCAAAAAAAAAGTGATTTTTGTCTATGTTTGCAATTCATGTGCATGTGTGTACATGTGAAGGCCAGAGGAGCATGTCCACTGTCTTCTCCCACTCTCCACTTTGCTCTGTGAGACAGGAATTCTCACTGAACCTGTCCTGGGTAGGCTAGCTGGCCAGCAGGCTCCCAGGCTCTGCCTGTCTCCATCCTGCAGTGGCGTGCTTATAAGCACTGGCGGCAATGCTTTTTACAGAGCTGCTTTTGGCTAGGGATCTCAACTAGGGCCTCTTGCTTTCTTACCAGCTGCTTTTACTGAAAGCTCCATCTCTCTATCTCCAAAACTATGATTTTTTTTGAACTTAAAAAAAAAAAAAGTGTATAGCATGCATGTGTGTATGTTTATGTGTGTGTGTGCGCGCGCACACATTCTATGTGGAGGCCAGAGAACACTGGGTGTCTTCTATCATTTTCTAACTTATTTCTGGAGACAGGGTATCTGTCTCAACAAATATGGAGCTCACACACTACTTAGTGGTGCCCAGAAAGCTTGTGGTATCCCCCGTGCTGGGGTTACAGACATGTATTGCTGTGCCCAGTTTTCACACGAGTGCTGGACACCCAAACGCAGACCCCACGCCTGCACATCAAGCCCTGAGCCATCTCCCCGGTGTCTCCATAGACGTTTTCTCTTTTGTTTTAAAATAGGGTCTTATTTTGTAGCCTAGGCTGTCCGGGAACTATGAGTTTAATAATTAGCCTCAAATAGGTGATCCTCCTGCTTCAGCTTGAGGGCTAGGATTATAGACACTAGTTACAGAAGACATTCAGTAACTTGAAATACTGATTTAAACTCAAAGATTTTTTTTCTGCTTTGTCTTCTAAGTTAATGAGCTTCTTTTTCTTCCTATGACCTATCATTTTAATTCAAAGAGAAATACAGTCACCACCACCCCCAAAAAAAAAAATGAAAAGAAGGGGGAATCCAAGGTCTTACAACATCCTTTTCTCAATAATTAAAAATTACAGAACATAAATTTTATCAATATGATTGAGGAGATCTTTTAAGGAGTCAGCTTTAAAAACTGCTGAAACCACGAGGGATGTAAATGACCATCAAGTAACTTCTAAGTCCAGCTTAGCAACATTTACTACTTTACATCAGAACAGCATATCATACCTTTAGTTGTTCTATCAAGATCTGCAGGTAAGCGTCAGCCTCTGTAAGTTTCTTATCAAAGTCTTGGACACTAGGAACAAATCCTGAATCCAAACCCTGGAGGAAAACAAAGTGAATGATCTGGCAATGCCCAAGCAACACATATTACTACAGGAAACTCTTTACACATGAGGAATTTCAACTTTCAAAACAGACAGTATATTTACACAAACGAGTTTGTTTAAATTTTCCAAGGAAAGTACTGTATCAACCTCCCTCTCATCAACTACATGTGCTGCTGCTCAAAGGACAGGGTTGGGTCCCTGGCCCTCAAAATCCTTTTCCCCAACCCCCCCCCCCACACACACACAACTGGCTCGATTTTCCACCAGAGCCATGGTCATTTAGCTAAGAAATGTAAAACCTCCTAGACTATTTCCTATTTCTCCCCATTTTTTCCTGTCCCCAAAATCTTTGTGTGGTTTTTTGTAATTGCATTTATTTACTGTTGGAGGGGATGGCTCAATGTGTGTGGACAGCTGTGGGAGTCAGTTTTCTACTTCCACCACGCAGGTCCTGGCAACTGAACTCAGGCTTGGCAGCAACTGCCTAACCTACTGAGCTAACCCACTGGTCTGTAGAGTAGTTTGTTTCTCTATGTAGTTCTGGCTGTCCTGGAACTCCCTCTGTAGACCAGGCTGTCCTCAAACTCACAGAGATCCACCTGCCTCTGCCTCCCAAGTGCTGGGATTAAAGATTCTTAAGCCACTCCATCAGCTCAAAAGTTTTCCACCCTCTCTTTTCCTTATTAAAAAAAAAAAAAGTTGCTTTAAAGAAAGCTGAGCATGGTGGCATATATCAACAATCCTAGCACTAGGGAGGCTAAGACAGAATTATAAATTTACAGCTAGCCTGGGCTAAACAGTTTCCCAGCCTTTCCTAAGTGTAACTGCTGATCCTTCTCTCCTCATTAAGGTCCCTATTCACTTTCAGTCTTGGCATGAACACTACACTCTGGACAGGGTGTAAATGGTTATTTATTAGAGGCCCCACTTCTTTCTCAGTCTAAAAGTCCAGCAACAGCATATCCTACTTTTTGTACATCTACATCTCAAGTTCCCAAAAGACCGTAAGCTTCCTGTTTTGACTTTGTTCAAAAGAAATTGAGTTCTTAACCATCTCTGACTAAAAGAACAAATCTTAGTTGTAAAGGTTAAGCACTTGGAGAGAACCACATTCCCAGCCTGCACACCCAGCTGTCCTGTCCCGAGGAACCACCACCAACTTCTAAGTCAACCACAAAACGGTACTAAGGGGGTGGCAGATGGTGTAGCTCAACAAACTCAGCTGTTCCTGCCTCCCCTGCCTGTGGCCAAGGCACACTGCTTGTTTTTGTAGTCTCCATTGAGTGAGCTGACTGATGCTGAAGCTTCTTTGACATTATAGCAGCACCCCGCCTGGGCACACGTAACAACACTTCGTCACTGTTAAAGCATGACACGACCCAACTTCAAAACGTCAAACTGACATGCCGACGAAGCATGGGCTGCAAACCTGGTCCCTAGTTTCTAAGCAAGCTCTCCCCACCTCCTTCCCTCTGCCTCCTGTCACTAAAGCAGCAGCTACTCCATCTACTAAAACACCAGTGTGTTACTACTATTTCCTGCTGTTCTTCTCCAACTAAAATGGACAGGATGACACAAAATGTTAAAAATTTTAAAAAATTACACCCTGTTATGACCATGGGAAAAGCCAATTTATCTTGTGATTATTTTTTCAAATTTAAAGCTGATAAATCTTGCCTTACTTGCTTTTTACATGCATGTAAAGAAACTTTTTGGAGGAAAAACCCTTTCCAATAAGTGATATATATGAAAACAATGTTTAAGAAAAATTATAGTCAATGTATTCACAATCCGTATAATAACAAAATTATAGTTAAACACATTCTTTTGGGGTTTGTTTGTTCTGACACAGGGTCTCACTATGTAGCCCTGGCTGGCCTGGAACTCTCAGATCTGCCTGTGCATGCCACCACACCCTGCTACACATTTTCATTTTTAAAGATATCCCAGAGAACGTCGTATTAAAAATGTTTGCTGAGCAGAGCGGAGTTCACACACCACACTTCACAGAAGGGACAGTTCCTTCTGACACTTAAGACACCACAGGAAAACAGGGATGGTATGCGTGGCCTGGTTTTTGTTTTAAGAGTATTATGGCATAATTAGCAATGATTTAACTATCAAGACCCAGCTAACAGTTAAATACACTGTTCTTATTCAATAGTTAAAAAGATCAATGACACAGTCAAGAAGGCGAGTGGGAGAGAGGAAAGATGATCGTTAAGAAATTTCCTCTTCAGCCGGGCGTTGGTGGCGCACGCCTTTAATCCCAGCACTCGGGAGGCAGAGCCAGGCGGATCTCTGTGAGTTCGAGGCCAACCTGGGCTACCAAGTGAGCTCCAGGAAAGGCGCAAAGCTACACAGAGAAACCCTGTCTCAAAAAACCAAAAAAAAAAAAAAAAAAAAGAAATTTCCTCTTCTAAGTTCATTTAGAACTATCACTGTCAGCAAATTAATTAACAGTGCCTTTTAAACAAATGTGTTAGTGAAACTCTTCTACAGAAGAGAAACACATTATTTAAACTTCAAGTTTGAACCCCACCTCAATTAATTCTTCAGAGTTAATTGTTGTTTCTTGGATCTATGAGCCTCACTGGGCTCTCTCCTCAGTCCCCTGGATACTTCTGCACCAGCAGAATAAACCCCGGGCTTCATAACCTCACGTTATGGAATGTTTATGGGGATCGCAGAACTGGCCTAACCACCCTTGCACAGCAATCCAAAAATTGTAGGTGTGCTTTAAAATGAATTCTACAGAGTTAAACTTATCTACAACCAATATAATGTGTACACATTCATCAGTAGCATGGCCAGGCAGGTGACAGTAGTGACACATTTCTGAAAATGACTAAGAATGCACTAAAATCATCACCAGTTTCAGCATCAGTCACCATTTCTATCCTCCCACTCAGACATTAGATGTGATGTCTGAGTTGTCTTGTCTCTCCTTATCTCATGGAATAACAAAAGACATTTTAAATTTCTGATTATATTTTGTAAATTAAAAATAAAAACATAAAGCTGTTGGAGTTTTTATTTAAAAAAAAAAAAAAAAGGTTGAAGAGATAGCTCAGCAGCTCAGAGCGCTTTTTCTTGCAGAGGGCTGTACTTCAGCTGCCAGCACTCACACAATGACTCACAAAGTCATGTAACTCCAGTTCCTGGGGATCCAATGCCCTCTTCTGGCCTCCACTGGCACTCGATGCACATGAACTCACACAGGCACACACATACATGCACACAAAAAACAAAACAATAAAAAAGAACTTTAAAAATTGTATTATATACCTGTTCTTCTTTCCAGCCAATATTCAGACAGGGAGACACCATACTTATTCATAATGATCCTTTTTTAATGGAACTTTAAAAAAGTACTTTTATTCATTGCCCATATACCTCTCACCCCCCCCCTCTCTCTCTCACACACACACAGAAAAGAGAGAGAGTACTGCAGGTGTGTGGATGTCAGAGGGCAGCCTGTAGGAGTTAGTTCTGTTCTTCCTTTGTGTGGATCCTAGGAAATGAAATCAGATCATCAGGCTCTGCATCAGGGGCCTTTCCCAGTGAGCGATCCCACTGGTGCTGGAGACTTCTTTTTAAATAAGACTAAGAACATAGACCTTTCCCAAGCTGAGGGTGGTCTATCTTCCTTTGGAAAGAACTGTAAACAGGGCAGACCTTTAATAACTGTGTGATTTAAACTTCTAGAGAGCAGTTTGGGAGTCAAACAGATACGTTTCACAGTATTCTGCATTTGCTCTAACACTGAACACATTACTCTCTGACTTCTCTGAAGAAAGACACAAAGACAGGAACTGTACCATTCACTCATCAGCACCCTCCGGGCTGTCTCAGCGCTAGACAAATGCATGTGGCACCAGCTGCACCAAATGTCAACTGCTGCTCCCCATGCTCCCTCTGGATTTCTGTCTCTGTACTTCTGTTCTCTGCTCCCTCTTTCCTTTCTTCTCTTGTCCATGTCCTTCTGCAGTACCTGAAGTGACCATATTGCAGTGCTGGCAATCAGGACTTTGCTGCTCTCTGGCTTACAAGATTGATGGACCACAATTCTATTTCTTCTCAGTCTGCATAGAAATTCACTTTACATTTTAACTAAAAGTCATCTAGAAGGAAGTCTCAGCATTTAGAAAGAAGATCAAGAGTTCTAGGCAGCCAGTCTCTCTCAAAACACTAAAACAAATTTTAACTTTAACAAGATTAAAAGCAGTCATAGAGAAACTAACACAAAATGGTCTATGATATAACAAGAAAAATATAATCAGTATTTTCTAATTTCTAATATACAGGACTAGCTTGATATTCTCAGGGGGTACCTAAAAGCTAACATGTCAGCAAGTTAAATTAAATCAATTCCTATTAATGATTTTAGGTGGGACACTAAATACACAACAGAATGTTTCACTTCCATTAAAAAGAGCATTACAAGGGCTCTTTTTTAAACCCTGAGGTACATGCAAATCATAGCTTGCTCTGGAGACTCTCCTAGTAAGACTTTTGAAGCAACCAGTAAAAGCTTTTAAAATAACTCCTGCTGGTAGTGATGGACCAATAAACAAAGGTCAGAGTGACTAAAGGTGGCTTAAGGTCTTCTTGACCATAATCAGGAATTAAGAAACTTAAGGGTAGCAAAGTAGTGGTGACACATGCCTTTATCTCAGCACTGGGAAGCAGAGGCAGGTGAATCTCTGAGTTCAAAGTCAGCCTGGTCTACATAGTGAGTCCCAGGACAGCCAGAACTACATAGAGAAAACGTCAGGATCCCCCTCCCCCCAAAAAAAAAAGAAAAGAAATTTATGGGTAACTTGAGGAGCTAAGAATAACACTGAATAGGAAGACACAAAAGAATGTGAAAAATGAGACAGTTTCCTATCAAAGTCTTATTTCTTAATGAAAACTTAAAGAGCTGAGTTTGCTAGATGCAGTATTTTTTTAAAACAAAACAAAATAGTATACAATTTTTAAAAAATATTCTCCCTAAAAAAGAAAAGGAAGCTATGTGTGATTGCACATGCCTAGAATCCCAGCATCTGGTAGGTGGAGGCAGGAGGTTCACAAGTTCAAAGCTAGCCTGAGCTACACTAGTTCCTGCCTCAAAACAAACAATTTGTTTAAAAAGAAAAATATATTTGAAATAAATTATTTATATAAGTCTTCACAGAAAGTTCAAAATGATAAAAAGTCATTAGCAGTAGAACTATAAAACAAAAAAATAGCTTAAAATATTAACAAAGGAAAACTTCAAAGAAAACCCATCTAATGAAAGAAAGTTAAGAATATGGACAACAGGCATTTTATTAGCAAAACAAACACTAAAACTAACGAATTTTTACTCAAATGCCATTTTAATTAAAATAAGAGCACCTGCAAAGTCTATGCTAACACCTGGGGATGGCACGTTTGAGATGACCTCTCACCCAATCAAAGAAGCAGAGGGCATACTTACGATTCAATCACTTACAATTATTTTTGAAAATTCAAGAACTGGAGAGATACCAGAAGACTGGAAAAAAGCAAGTGTGGTACTGATCTTCCATAAAGGTAAGAAAAGAGAGAGTAGAAAGTTACCATGTTGCGCGTCTGACATCATTAATCAAGCAAAGGACTAAGAGAAAACTGTATCTACACAGAGGAAATAAGGACACAAGCAAGTGACAAGTTAAAAACCAAATAGTCTGCCAAAATTACTGGCTTTTCTGTTTCTTAGAAAATTAAGTTAGCATGTTAAGCTCTTGGAGAAATGACACCATTCTGTCTTCCTATCAGATGGGTCGAAAGTTCATTTAATAACAAAAAAGTATACTAAAGAAACAACTTAGTAATTTTCATGTGCCCATGATTCCATGAGGGATACTAATGACATCCTTGGCTACCTGAGCATCCTGAAACATTTATGCCCCACGGTCCACCCACAACAGCTAAAGAACAGGCCTTAGAGCTACTGAGGAATCCTGAAGTAAGCAATTCTGTAGAGTATTTTTAACCCTAAAGATATAATATTCAAGTACCAATTCATTTGGAGACAAGATCATCAGTTTTTAAACACCCATATAACACTGAGCACGGATCAACTTTTCCCTCGACTGCACCTTCTTGGAAGACATTTTCCCATGGCTACACATGGCTTCAAATTAGGTCCTTTTAACCACATAGTAGCTATCAGTTTCTTACCAAAAACTGCTGGGTACCCCCAAGAATGCCCTAAAAGGTCTTTTCTCAATTCTAAGTGAACAATACTAATGCTATGGATTCACCATGAATAAGACATACTGAACTTTTTCAGAGTACTATACTATAATGTCTGTTACATACTTCTTTGTCATTTTATCTCATTTATGACATTGTAAAATAGTTATAGGCAAGGCTCAGGCCCAGAATCCCAGTACTTAGGAGGCCGAGGCAGGAGAACAGCTGAAAGTTCAAGGCTAGCCTGGGCTACAAAACAAAACCTTATCTTGAAAAAGAGAAAAGATCGTGAGATAGACTGACACTGAACTATTTCACAAGTGCTTACTGAACATTCAGATCGTCCATTATTATTTCATTTTTTTACTGAAAATAGATTTTTTTTTTCATATAACATATTCGGATTGCAGCTTCCCCTCTTCCAACTCCTCCCCAATTAGAATGTTTGATTGGGATTCTAACCCACTCCTCTACCTACAAATGCTACTACACTTTTCTATTAAGTTACAATACTATTGGAAAGGAGTTTGTAGCCTGGAGAGACATGTGGTCTGAAAATCATCTAAGGAGCTGTAGTGGAATGAGCACAAACAAGCGTTAAGGACAGAGCAGGTTGCGTCCCAACTCTGCAACATCTAACAGACTACCTGCGTGGTCAGTACAGCTCACTGCCCCTGCTTTCATTCCCCCATCAACAAGAGGGACTAGGAACCCAATAGGAGCTGTTCTATTTCCTTTCTAGATCTGGAGCCTTGGAGAGCCAGAATCCACTTCCTTTAGTCCCAAGATCCACAAAGTACTTCACAGGCAAATCATTTTGATGGATTTTTAAAAAAAGAACAAAGAAGACTAGCAAATAATACTATAACCCATGTGCAGTTTTTCTTAGGGAATATATAATCTAGAAAAAGACACAAGCATTAAACTTAACATTCCTTTTAAAAAAGAAAACATAGTAAGTTGATGAACCCTGAAGAAGATAATGGATGGTATAAAAATAGTAAAAGCAATAAGCAAAGTATGGCAAAATACAGCCAACAAAAAGATCAGAGGGAAAAACCCAGTATGGATGGTTCAGAAAACTATTGGTAATTATGCCTGAAGCACAAAATGTAAGTTGCATCTAATAATTTACCTTGGGGACTAAGAGTCAAATAATATAAAGAAAGCTTCCACCCAAACCAAAAATTATAATGGTTAAACACAACTCTAAACAACAGCAAAATAAACCACTAAAACTGTTTCTATTTTTAAATTTATATAAGAAATAGTTTAATACTTAAGTTTTCATTTTGTTTAAAAAAAGAAAAGTGAACTACAAAATCTAAATTGCTAACACAGAGACAGGACAGAAATGGGCTGTTTCACCCCAATAGGTGAATCAAGAATTAAGATCAGTACAGACCAGCACTAAAATTCATGACTGGGCACAACTGCTTAGTTCTTAAGATGAAACTCTTATGCACCCTTCCACTGACAGAACAAAATATAAATATGGACTCCATAAAGTGGTAAGATTTCTTAAAAATGGAACAATTTAGCTGGGTGGTGGTGGTGCACACCTTCAATTCCAACACTCGGGATGCAGAGGCAGGTGGATCTCTGAGCTCAAGGCCAGCCTGGTCTACAGAGTGAGTTCCAGGACAGCCAGGACTGCACAGACAAACCTTGTCTCAAAAAAACAAAACAATCATGGAAACTAGTTTATAGGCCTTTATAAAATAGTCAGCACTGATACTTATCTCACAGATATGAATGATATAGAAACTGCACACTTTAGAAATCATTTTAGGAATATACTGTAAGCTGTGTTTTTAAGTTTATATACCCCCCACACCTCCATCTCTTCCTGAATCAAACACAGGGAAAGGCACTGAAATTCTACTACGTCTCGGGTAGGAGTGGGGAAATAGGAGGACCAAGAGCCTCTCACAGTTTTTGCTTGACATATTTAATTTTTCTAAGTATTTCTTTTATAAAAAACATCAAGGCTTCATGGAAAAATATTCAGAAATCACAAGCTATACATTTTTTAAATTATACACAAAATCACCAGTTTTATTCTTTTAAGATTATCTATGAAATTCTAAAATCTTCCAAAGAGTTGTCATTGCTGAAACTACTCATACCCCATTCCAAGCGAAATGAATCATAGCCAAATTTGTAACATCAATTAAAGGTAAAGCGCCAGGCAGTAAAAAGCCCTGAAAACAGAGACTGTTGGCATACTGGAAAAAATGAGCCCCTTTACAAAAAACAAAGCAAGACACTGAGGGGATTCCATGCCCTTCCTGCCAACATGCTCATGACTCAACTTCTAAGAAAGTTGTTTGCAAACAACGCTGTTCTTCAGGGACAACTGAGTTAGCTGGGCTACTTGAAGGCTTTTTTATTTTATTTTGCTATTATTCTCCGGTGGGAGTCTGCCACAGAATGCACGTGGAGGACAGAGGACAACTCTGGAGTTGACGCTGTCCCTCCACCGTCTGTGGGGTCCCGGGAGCTCAGTCAGGTCATCAGGCCTGCATGGCAGGGGCTTTATTTTACTCTCTAAGCCATTTCTCAGGTTATCAATCAGGTTAAACTATCCCAGCATTTGAGTAAATTGTGAAACAGAGCAACAAACATTCTTCCCTTCCCTAGTCTGAGATTATCAGCATTTAATTTGCTTTATTCTTAAAGATCTACCAAATGCAATTGTTTTTGGGAAATTTCCTGGAAATATGCTCTATATGCAAACAGGAGAAAGTAAAATTGATCGTGTAAGTCCGTAAGCTGAGCATCTAAGCAAGCACTGAGAATTCTCCTAACTACTGGTGGTTATGCAATGTTTTCTACACAAACCCACTGTGCTCTTCCGACATGACCCGACCTCTGCACAGCAGACAACAAGCTGGCAAATTAACACACAAGGGGACTTGCATGATAAAACCACTCATACATACCAAAGGGTTTTAGCTCACGCTGAATGAAAAACAACCTTTAAAAGAATAGGTTCCACACTGTCCTAGCCGTATCCCTTACACTGCGTTTGCCAAACTGTCTTTGTGTAACTGATTTCTACTGCCAGTGGATGTCCAGTGGAAGGAAACATAGGCTCCGTTTTGCTAAAGTTGCTCAAGGTACACACAAAATTGTCCAATTAAAAAAGCTGGAAGTCTACCAAGATGACCTGAATTCATTGTTCTTTACTATATTCCCCCAAGCCAGAGCTTGGTTTGTGGCAAATGCAGGAGGAGGAGGAGAAAGGAGGAGGAGAAAGAAGGAGAAGAAGGAGAAGAAAAGATGGTGGGTACTGATTCCTTCAGTGTGCTTATTTACTATTACATGAAGAACATAAAGATGTTCCTGCAAGTTCTACATCAGCATCCCTTGAAACAGTGCCTCACTCTGTTAGTAAAGACTGCACAGATGCTGAGGTCCGATGCTGATGAGGAATTCTAATAAAAAAAAAAAAAAAAAGAGCTAACAGGACAAAAGGCTATTGCAATAAACAGCAGTGCGATACACAAGATGATCAGGCAGTGACAAATTTCATTCTCTCATGCCAAGTCTTGTCACAAGCACATTTTTACACATACTACTCTGGGCTTTAGTCCTATGTTACAATAATTATTTATTCATTGGGTATCTCCTGTGACTACACTCTGTGCTGGACACCCTAGAGATGCCAACGTGAAGCAGACACTGATCCTGACCTAAGAGTTTCCATCTATTTGAAATCAACATCTGTCTAGAACAGTGGTTTCTCAGCCTGTGGGTCATGACCCCTTTGGGGTCAAATGACCTTTTCACAGGTGTTGTCTAAGACCATCAGAAAACACAGCTGTTTACATTATGATTCATAACGGTGGCAAAATTACAGTAATAACAAAAATAACGTTATGGTTGGAAGTCACTACAACATGAGAAACTGTATTAAATAAAGGGTCACAGCATTAGGAAGGATAAAAACCACTGGTCTCGAGTATCTGATTTGAACAGTAAGTAAGTGCAATGGGAAAGGCACCAAGCGATGCAGAGGAAGAGAGGGTAAGAGAGGTTTTGAGAGGGAGCACCGGGGAATCCAGGCTGTGGACAGAGGCAGGAGTCTGTAATAGAGCAGTGGGCTCTGGCTCATCCAATGCAATGTTCCGACTTTCATGATGACTTTCTTTCATGATGACTATTCAGGGCTAAGCAAGCCAACAAAAGAGTCTGTGGGACTCTAGGAATTCGGAACAGCAAGGAAGCTTTATCCCTGTGAGCCTGAAGGGGAGCAAGGACTGCACACAAGAGCTTCAGGACCCGTGGCTCCAAAGAGCTGCACGCGGCAGTAACACCCTACAAGCTTTGGTTTCCCTTCAGTCTTCTATCACTGCCTCCCATGGGCTAAAGCCAAACAAAAGCCCAAGAATAAGGAGCCTGGAACATTGGCTCTAAAGCCTCCTGAGGCACACAAAGAGAACAGAATACTTCTGGAAGAAGGGAGAGCACAGGATACACAGACAGAGAAACAAAGAATCATCATCTCTTGGAGAGTATTTTTCAGATCTAGATGCTGACTTCAAAGGAAACCAAAATTAGTGGCCGAATCAGAAAAAGTCCTACAGTTTGAGAGGCAAGGTGAGCAATGGGTAGAGGTGTGTCGAGAACACCAGGATACAGCCTGGATTTAGGCTCAATCCCTAGTTATTCCAGACTTGGCAAATCACTTGGAAGACACCTTTTATAGAGGAGGTGGGGAGAATGGAGATCAATTAGATTTTAGGCTTTCTTCCTTCCTGTTCTAGGATTTCCTAAAGCAAATACCTCCAAGTTAATGACTGTTCATGCAGACAGTAAAAACTCCATTTCACTGGGATGATCTATGGCTGATCTCATATAAATAAAAACAGGAAATTGTAGTTTTCAACTATACAAGGTCTTCCACAGTCTGACAAAGAATGCTAAAACTCAAGTGAACTATTGTTCATTCCCTATAACCTTGAAACTTATAAGACTAAAGCAACCAGAGTTTAAAACAAGCTCTAGAATGCCAAGAATGCAAAGAAACAGAGTAAGCAACTTGGCTAAAGACCACATATTAGAAAAACAAAATGAGCTGTAGTCAATATAATACGGTCAAGTTCTTTAAAGTGTCTACAGAAATGAACTTCAATGCCAAAACTACTGCCATACCATTCCCCCCCCCCCCGCCATACACACAGAGAGCAAAAATTACCATTCATTCATGACAAAAAACATGCACTGACTCTCTGCTATGGCCAGGTGCTTAATTAGGATTTCCAAAAGACTTCTTTAAGGATAATAGAGAAAAACAGCAAATAGGATCAAGCATTACTCAATATTAAGAAACTAAAATTTCAGAACCCTTCCTAAGCTCCTTTGACTGCTCTAGCCAACAGCATGCTTCTTCCCATGATACTGCGCACCCAAAGCAATGTGTTAGTATTGCTACTGGTATTATTTCAACTACATCAGAAGTCATATGGAAGTCACACACAAGATATAGAATCTGCCCACCATCACAGCACAGTTTCTAAACATTTCCTCCAATTCCGTTATACTTGTAATCAGTTCAGTCTAGTGACCTAAGAAATATTTTAATATAGGAGAAAAAAAAATCTAGTTCCAATACACCTGAGTAAAAGGTTTGTATTTTAGGATATTATAACTGTTCACATTTGGATCATTTATGTCACGTCCAAAGGAAGCTCCATTTGCCAAAATTCTGTTAGACAAAAGCCAACATTCCTCAGGACTTTGTGAAGCTTGTTCCCCCCTACCAAAGGTGCCATTTCCCTTAATACTGGCCGAAGGGACAGCTGCTGTCTGTGGTGCCTATTAGCATATCAAAACACATGCTGGCCTCCAGGCTCCCTTAGTATCACAAGTAACTGTTACACATACCAGGGTCCATGCTAACATCCGCGCGCGCACGCGCGCGCGCACACACACACACACACACACACACACACACACACGCACGCACGCACGCACGCACGCACGCGCATACACACACACACACACACACACACACACACACACACGTCCTAACATCCTCCTCCTAACGCTGCTCTGTCAGCTATGCACTCTCTCGGTCCTTTCTTCATCTCTTGCTCTCCCCTGTACCTTCTCTGCTCCTGCTGCTCTCATGGCAAGGTCCAGTCTACTACTTTCTCCTTCTGCTCTGGACTCTTCCAGAAGCCTCTGGCTGTTCTCTCCCTCATATATACAATAAAAATCTTCCCCTTAACCATATCATGAGTGCTCATGTCATCAGTTTATACAACTTTGCTGTGGCATGGTCTGTATGTCAAATTGCTCTGATTGGTCAATAAATAAAACACTGATTGGCCAGTGGCCAGGCAGGAAGTAGGAGGGACAAGGAGAGAGGAGAATTCAGAGGAGCGGAAGGCTGAAGCGGAGAGACACTGCCAGCTGCCGCCATGACCAGCAGCATGTGAAGATACTGGTAAGCCACCAGCCACGTGGCAAGGTATAGATTTATGGAAATGGATTAATTTAAGCTATAAGAACAGTTAGCAAGAAGCCTGCCACGGCCATACAGTTTGTAAGCAATATAAGTCTCTGTGTTTACTTGGTTGGGTCTGAGCGGCTGTGGGACTGGCGGGTGACAGAGATTTGTCCTGACTGTGGACAAGGCAGGAAAATTCTAGCAACACAACTTACCCATTTTCTAAACACCTACGATGTTCTACTGGGCTCAGAAAGCCAAACCCCAAGTACAGCACTTGTGAATGCCGCACCCTTGAAATGAAGGGCACTCGAAGGCTTTACAAGCAGTCTCTGAATTTCTCATGTTCCCCTTTTCTCCCAAAGCAGTTGGGGAAACTAGAATTCCTTTACCCACGGCTAGCCTTAAGAACCAGAACCCCCTGGGCAATGGCAGCACACACCTTTAATCCCAGCTCTTGGGAGGCAGAACAGAGGCAGGCAATCTCTGTGAGTTCAAGACCAGCCTGATCTACACAGTGAGTTCCAGGACAGCCAGGGCTACACAGAGGCTTTAAAAAATAAAAAATTTCTCTTGCTAACTTGTTTTGTTTATAGGGTACCAGCTGTGACCCTATGAGTAAGGAAACATGAGACCAGCCTACATAGCCAGACACTCCATTAGTGACAAAGATGAGTGCAAACCTTTAATTTCTAGCAAATTATGGCCTAACAAGAATCAGACATATGAACAAAAAAATTATAATTTAGCAAAAGCTGTGAGAGATATGGACAGATTCTGTAATGGCACACAAAGTAACACCTCGCTGTCTTCCTTTAGACAGCAAGGGAAGGGGCTAAGTGCTGTGCACCAGGGACCAAGCCAAAGCCTAACCACCTGAAATGTGGGGTAGTCTAAGCAAGAGAGAAAGGCAGACGGTGTGAAGAGAAAGAACTCAGAAGCTAGACATGTTCTGACGAGAAACTGCTCACAGCAAATGTCTTGAGTAGAGCGCCTACAACTGGCTTCGACAGCTGTGGGAAGAATTAGCCACGACTGGGGAGAGCCTTAAAGGCATGCCAGGAGCTGGGCCGCGAGAGGCACCCAAAACAGGAGCGTGGGGTGACTCAGTGTGTTTTTGAGGAAAGAGGCTGGGTGTGGCTTGCCTCTCACACACTAGATCCGATTTCCCAAAAGTCCACTGAGAGATGATGAAGGACTCAGAGAACTATCATGCAAGAAAGTGTCAAGTCCAAGAGGCTGAAAGTGTCAAACCTAAGGCAGGCAGAGCTTTAGACACGGAAAACAGCTATGAATGGCTGTTGGTAGACCCTGTCAAAATATTTAAAGAGGAAGACTAGCTCCAAGAACAGCAGTGACTGTCTAAACCTTGACTGAAAAATCTTCAAAACAATTTTCTGCTACGTACATTATAGTGACCATAAAAACTTCTCGTAGTGTAAGAATCCGTTACTTTTCCACAGAACAGCATTTAGTGATAGAACCTGACACATCCGAGGCCATCTGGAATATTTTAGTATAAACACACGATTATGGATTGCTTTGTCATCATTATTACCTTTCTAAATCAAGAGCACAAAACGTGGGTGTGGTGGTGGACATGTGTAACCCCTGCAGGAAGGTCAAGAGTTCAAGTACCAAGACCCTGTTTCAAAAATGTACAAGCCACATAAGTGGCTTTCCAATAAACAGGACATAGTGAGATCACAGCAAACAGATCCTACACTGACTGAACTAAACTTGATGGTGCCCAAAATACTTTTCAACCACTTATTTATGAGATGTGCTTCAAGTACAACGTCATCCCTGTTCCAAGCAAACTCAGGACACGCAGGAAAACACCCAACTTAAAAAAAAATTGTTTCTTGTTTAAATTCTCAAACTAAAATTTCATTTTTAGTGATGTATGCCTACCCTGGAGTAGGGAAAACCATCTGGCTTTTATTTAAGTAATCCCTTGTAGAGATGCACCAAAAATAAAAGTTTTTTTTTTTTGTTTGTTTTTTTGTTTTTGTTTTTTAAATCCCCAAGTAAAAGCGAAGGACAAGAAATGTCAGTACTGGTCACTAAGGGGCTCTAGCACTTGTTCCAACACAGGAGGTCTGAGAGATGACGTAGGGGCCGCTTCATCAGAGTTCCCGTTTTAAAGGCGCTGGGAAGGCTTTTAAACCGCATCGACCACTTTAAGACCCTTCCCAGCTTCCCCAATGAGAAATCTGGAAATAGTTATTTGGCTTTCAATTTCTTTAAAAATAGCTAAAAAGTAAAACAATTTGATCACGCAAAAACCAAGTCTTCAAATTAGAAAATGTCTTATTCAACTTAACTCTCAATCTTTCATGATTGGGGGGGAAAAAAAGAAAATGTTAAGTACATCAGGAAGGCCAGCAGGGGCCTTCCTGCTATGTTAATCACAGAAAACTTTCCACAACTGAGCTAAGGCTGACAATCTAAAACCTTCCCTACAGTCGTTCTGCGAACCCCATGAAACTGTACTGGAGTTCCCAAAATATTTCCAACAGCTACTTAAAAACAAAACCACCTCCTTCCTCACCCACCCACAAACAGCAGCATCCATAACTGACACACAAATACTGGGCCAAGCACCAGCACAACGCCAAAACATCCCAAATTCTACTTGGCCTGCGAGGGAAGGTTCTACTAATGGGCGCAGGCAGGATCCGAGTTGAGCTTTCACGTTTAGAGCTCAACTGGGACGGGCCATTGTGAGTCAACCTTCGAAAGGAGAACCGAGTTCCACAGAAATATTTCCTAAGCAGGACAGCGGCCCCTCCGAGGGAGCCTGGGGGCGTGGGCTGAGGGAAGGCGGCCCCTCGCCGCCGGGACCTGAGGGGTCTACTCACTTCGCAAGCGGCCAGCAGGAGAGCCATTCGCCGCGGCCGGCGGCCGTCCCAGGGGAGGGGAGGGGCTCCTTCCCGGCCCCGGATGCCCCTCCGCGGCCGGCGCCCCAGCCCAGCGCAGCCGGAGGACGCCCTCCCCCGCCCGCCCCCTGCGCCGCGGCCCAGGCGCCGCCCCGATTGGCTGGCCCGGGCAAAGAGGCCCCTGGCGATTGGCCACAGGTCACCTGCATGGGAGGTGAGCGGCTGCCGATTGGCGGTTGGCCCCTTAGGCGTCAAGGCCGAAGGAGCCGAGGCAGCTCCGGACTCCCGCCCCCGCGCCCCCTCTCCCCTAAGTGGTGGGGAAGGCCCCGAGACGCGCTTCACCTGCTAGCTCGCCATCACCGTATATTTGGCAGCTCCTGAGCTCCGAAGTTTCATCTTGATTACTGATTTTGCCTCCAGAAAGTTGTTCTGTCATTCGAGGAAGGCGGGAGAAGAGGAAACACTACAGCCTACCAGTAAACAAGAGTTTGGGTGTCTGTTTTATTTGTCGGTTAAGCGTCTGTGGGCTTGCTGTTGTGAAAGCACCGTAAGGAGTGTAGGTGGCTTGTGAAGAACTTCAAGAACCCAAATGGTGTAACTGTGAAGTTCAGGCTTGGGGCACCTGGGCAGAGGCCCAAAATGCAGGAAACCACAGACACCAGTGATTGGCTTATCGATCTGGAGAGTAATCTCCTTTTCTATGTTTCCTTGGAATCTCGACCGTTCTAAGACTCTACAAAACAATTATTTGCTGTAATTTTGTGGCGCAGAGAGTTGAAGAAACACTCGCTACACTCAAACTGCACTGCTATACTCATTGGTATTTTTAGTTCATGTAAATTGTTTCAAAGTTCATGGAATTAGTTCTCCCATGATCTCTGTCACAGTAAGTGAAACCACTATCATCCCCTCTAAAAGGCAAACCAAAAATGTAGCAGTCCTTAGGGGCCTGCCTCCCTGACATATTCAAATTTATCAACCAAGTTCTGTAATTCTTACCTCCTATGTGCTTTCAATTCCACATCTCCCGTCTCAAATAATGGCCCCTCTTGGAATAATTTCCTTACTACAGTCTTCCTGAATCTACCATTCACACTCAACAAAAGATCTAGAGTTATTTCCATAGCATCTCACTACCAATTAAGGGACTTACCACAGCTCTGCATGGTTCACAAAGATCTATAACTCAGTATTTGACACTGACCCACACAACAGTTTTAGAGCCCCACCTACATCTTTCAACTTGTACTCTCTATTTTTCTGTCTTCCACACAAAGGCTCTTTGCAAGCTTCTTTAATTTGCCGAGGACTTCCAACTCCAGCCCCTGTACAGCTGCTATTTCTTTCCCACTATCTCCTTGACGACAACTTGGGCTCTTCATTCACTCCTCACTATCATTTCTACACAACGTAAATTCTTCCTATTTTAGGTCATCATTAGCCCAGGAAACTTTTTTGTGTAACTTACCACAGCTATAATTTTCCTTTATTATTTGGGGTTATTTAATAACTTTTTGTCTTAATTTGTGCGTGATAAAATGTAGTGGTTTGACCAATGACAACCAATGTTGGAGAGGATGTGGAGCAAAGGGAACACTACTCCACTGTTGGTGGGAATGTAAACTTGTACAACCACTGTGGAAATCAGTATGGCGGTTTCTCAGAAAATTAGGAATCGAACTACCTCAAGACCCAGCCATCCCACTCTTGGGCATATACCCAAGGAATGCTGATTCATACCATAAAGATACATGCTCAGCTATGTTCATAGCAGCACTATTTGTAATAGCCAGAACCTGGAAACAACCTAGATGCCCATCAATGGAAGAATGGATGAAAAAAATGTGGTACATATACACAATGGAGTACTACTCAAGAGAAAAACAATGAAAGCATGAAATTTGCAGTCAAAATGGATGGAACTAGAAAAAAATCATCCTGAGTGAGGTAACCCAAACCCAGAAAGACAGTTATGGTATGTACTCACTCATAGGTGGATTCTGGATATAAAATAAAGAACAATCAGACCACAATCCATAGAACCATAGAGACTATATATATATATATATATATATAGCATGGAGGTCCCTAGGACGACTGTGGCTTATAATAAATTTCAGTTTTACTCAATTATTGAAAAAAAATAGCCAAATGAATGGAAACACATGAACTATGAACCAAAGGCTGAGGGGCCCCCAGCTGGATCAGGCCCTCTGAATAGGTGAGACAGTTGATTGGCTTGATCAGTTTGGGAGGCAACTAGGCAGTGGGACCAAGTCCTGTGCTCATTGCATGAGTTGGCTGTTTGAAACCTGGAACTTATGCAGGGACACTTGGCTCAGTCTGGGAGGAAGGGACTGGACTTCCCTGGACTGAGTCTACCAGGTTGATCGCAGTCCTCGGGGGAGGACTTGTCCTGGAGGAGGTGGGAATGGAGGGTAGGCTGGGGGTAAGGGGAGGGTGTGGGAGGGGGGAGAATAGGGGAACCCATGGCTGATATGTAGAACTGAATGGTATTGTAAAATATATATATATATATAAATGTAGTGGTTTGGATGAGATTGACCCCCAAAGGATCATATATCTGAACACTTGTTCTCTAGATGGAACTATCTGGGAAGGATTTTGGAGGTGTGACCTTGTTGGGAATGTTGCTCAGTGACTGTGTGCTTGCCCATGAGGACCTGGATTTACTCCTCAGTAATAAAAAACTAAATAAAAAATAAAAAACAAAATGATCCATCAAGTCATGTTATCACATTTACTCCTCTGCTGCTGTGATAAAGCAACGACCAAAAAGCAACCAGGGTGGGAAGGGTTTGTTTAGTTCACAGGTTACAAGCCGTCACTGAAGGAAGCCAGAGGACTCAACCCAGGAACTTGACAGAAACCCAGAGAAACTCTGCTTACCTTACCGCTTGCTCGCTTGCTTGCTTCCAGTGATTACTCAGCTTGCTTTATTACAACCTGCCCAAGGGCAATACCACTATAGTGGGCTACCACCCCATCAATTAGCACCCCCAAAAGCTCCCCCAGAGTATAGGCAAGCTGAGGAAGGCAGGCTCTCCAAGTTCCCTTTCCCAGATGGCTCTAGCTTGTGTCAAGTTGTAAGAAAATTTAACCAGCACACATGTCAAGACCAGGAGGAAACAAGTATATTTTCCTAAATGTTAGAAGCCTATCCCAAAAGACTGTAAAATTCCAAATACTACATATAACAGCACTCAGGATTTGAATGCAAGATCATCTTTGTCTAAATAGTGAGTTGGAGGCCAACCTAAGCTACATGAGACCCTGCCTCAAAAAACTCAAAACAACAAAACAAATCTATGTGTTAGGTAATGGTGAGTCACTAGAAATCATCAGTGACAACAAACAGAGCATCCTGGTGGGAATACTGATAACAGGGAGCTATGCATATGCAGGGCAGGGATATAAGGAGGGGATCACTGAAAAACTCTAAAATATATGGTGCTTTGTTTTTGTTTTTAAGCCAAACCAATTTCTCTAGGCATTGACCTAGCAACAGAGGCCAAGTGGCCAGAGCAGACAAAAGGCAACTTGATTTTCAGAAGCAATCTGTACAGGCTCTCAGTATTTTAGGCTAAGTCTTCAGAAATTTTAAACTGAAGTCAGCCAGTCAATCCCTATATAGGAACACAGGGCAGATGGAGTACATATGTCACTTGGCATATGGAAGAAACAATACCTAGCTTACCATCAAAGCTGCCATGTTTCACCAAGAGAAACTGCTGTGAACACATTATCCAATGGAAATACTCTGTTCAGAATTAGAATTAGCAGCCTCTCCACAGGCCCACGATGTCTATGATAGTGCAACGTCCTGCTCACCGCTGTATCTTCAGCTTCTCATCACGAGGGACTGGCATAACAATTAGGTGCTTAAAAATGTCTGTTGGGGTAACAAAATGCCAGGGACTGTGCTGTAACAGCCTCAATACACTGGGGGTGGAGGGAGGTGAAAAAAAAAAGTCTAGGGTACACAACAGGGAAGTCAGAGGACAAGAGACCAGTTTTCCCTCTGTGAGTCTTCAGTTCCATTCAATTTTTAATATTAATTTGAGGTATGCTATTGCCCTAATTTTCACAGGTAAGATTCTACATTGGTTACTTAACTTCATTCTGAAAGAACTTCTACATTTCATTTTTAAAACGTACTAAATAAGTGCAGGCATCTGTCAGTGAGCTGAGCTTAAATGAATCTTAGTTTAGATTCTGTTGCTTTGGATTATATTTGGATTTCATTTGGAAGTTCCTTTTGAATGATTTTATAAGAGTTTAAAACTGAGATATTTACATTTTGCTTTATACTTGCCGACATTAAGTAATATTATGGCATAAAACTCAAAGACTACCCTTTGGGACCTGCAATATTTTTTTCTAAAATTTGAGCCCAAACTTACTCAAGTTTACAAACGGCTTTTTTTGTTTGTTTTTTTTGTTGTTGTTGTTATTGTTTTGTTTTGTTTTGTTTTTTTCAAGACAGGGTTTCTCTGTGTAGCTTTGCGCCTTTCCTGGAACTTACTTGGTAGACCAGGCTGGCCTTGAACTCACAGAGATCCGCCTGCCTCTGCCTCCCGAGTGCTGGGATCAAAGGCGTGCGCCACCACCGCCCGGCACAAACGGCTTTTTATACCTGTACAGCAACCAGGTAAGCTGCTCACAGGCTGAGAGGGAGTTAAGGGGCCCGGTGGCCTTCTGACTCTTTACAAGGAGCTTCCAAACTTGGCAGACATTAAAACAAGGACAGTGAGTCACAAACCAAAACATAAAGACCTGAATGTGGCAAGAGAATCTGTAGGAAGTAGAGATGACAGCAGTGGGGACGGGCAATATGTGTGTGGAAATGTCAGAGAACAAACTTAATAAAGAACAATAGAAAAAGACTCGTGAAAAAGAAAAAGAGGGGTGGGAGAGGCTAAGAGAGAGGAAAGAAAAAAAGAGAGAAGTACCTACAGTTAACACAGACTACCTGTAGGAAACTCAGCTCCACAGGATTTAAACAGAGGTTTTCAGTTGTACTTCCCATCTCCAGACTACACTAATTACAATTTGCTGATACCCATGAAGAAGCAGAGGTGACCCAGAGAAAGAAGGAAGAGAATTAAGATGAAGAAAGGTAAACAAAGCTTTAGTTGAAATGACGTAGGAATGGAAGACTACGTGCAGACGTTACAGGCTAGAGATATCAAATTTCTAACAACTGAGGTTGAAGCCAGGCATAATGGTGCACGCCTTTAATCCCAGCACTGGGGAGGCAGAGGCAGGTGGATCTCTGTAAGTTCAAGGCCAGCCTGATCTATATAGGGATTTCCAGAACAGCCAGGACTACAAAGAGAAGAAACCTTGTCTCAAATTCTGTCCCCTCAAAGAGAGAGAGAGAGAGAGAGAAGAGAGAGAGAGAGAGAGAGAGAGAGAGAGAGAGAGGAATTATATGAGCAAGAGATATGGAGACCATGATTGGAAAAAGCACAGAGACAAATAGCCAAACTAGCGGAAACGCATGAACTGTGAACCAATAGCTGAGGAGCCCCCATGGAACTGGACCAGGCCCTCTAGATAAGTGAGACAGTTGATGAGCCTGAACTGTTTAGGAGGCCCTCAGGCAGTGGGACCGGGACCTGTCCTTGGTGCATAGGCTGGCTTTTTGGAGCCTGGGGCCAATGCTGAGATACTTTGCTCAGCCTTGGTGCAGGGAGGAGGGGATTGGACCCGCCTCAACTGAATCTACCAGTCTGGGCTGACCCAGGGGAGACCTTGCCTTGGAGGAGGTGGAAGGCTGGGGGGTGGGAGGAGGGAGGACAGGGGAATCCATGGCTGATATATAAAGTTAAATTAATTATAAAATAAAAATATATGGGCTGGAGAGATGGCTCAGGTTAAGAGCACTGACTGCTCTTCCAGAGGTCCCAAGTTCAATTCCCAGCAACCATATGGTGGCTCACAACCATCTCTAATGAGATCTGTTGCCCTCTTCTGGTGTGCAGACATACATACAAACAGAACACTGTATACATAATAAATAAATAAATCTTAAATAAAAAATAGGGATTGGGAATTTAGCTCAGTGGTAGAGCGCTTGCCTAGCAAGCACAAGGCCCTGGGTTCGATCCTCAGCTCAAAAAAAGAAAAAAGAAATAAAATTATGTCATATATAAAGACACTGCTTTGCTTATGAAAGAAAGAAAGAAAGAAAGAAAGAAAGAAAGAAAGAAAGAAAGAAAGAAAGAAAGAAAGAAAGAGAAGGAAGGAAGGAAGGAGGAAGGAAAGAAAGAAAGAAAGGAAGGAAGGAAGGAAGGAAGGAAGGAAGGAAGGAAGGAAGGAAGAAAGAAAGAAAGAAAGAAAGAAAGAAAGAAAGAAAGAAAGAAAGAAAGAAAGAAAGAGAGAGAAAAGCAATTAAGTATCACCATAGATTTCACAGCTAGTAAAGGGGCAGAGGCAGGCCCCAAGTCCCGGTTCTCCTACATCTACAGAATTTCTGCTTACCCACTTCTCAAACTACCCATGAAAGCTTGGTCGGTGCTGAGCTTCTGCATGTGTACCATGAGCATATTATCAGTAAAATGGGTTCCTCTCTAATCTCATGAGCTTCATAAGCTTAAGAGGTAGATGTATGAGTAAGAAGAGAGGATGTACATGAAACTCACACCACTCCTAGCAAAAACAAGTGTCCATATGCTCATTGCTAAGAATACACAGCAGAGAGTTCCGGGGCTATAAGAGATGAAAGCACAGTGCAGGCTAAGGAAGAGACCCCCTTCACTATAATAAATATAACAGAGCTGTAATTTTGCTACTGTTGTGAATCAAAATGTAAATATCTGATATGCAACCCCTCTGAAAGGGCTGTTCAATCTCTAAAGGGGTCATGACCCAAAAGTTGAGAACTACTGCTCTAGAGGGTCCCCCCACCTCGTTTATGAATGCCTCAGCATCATTAATGATGGTTGTTTATTTAAAGGATGAAAAAGAAAATAAATTAAGGAATATTGGTTGGGATAGTATAAGAAATAGAGCTCCCAAGATAAAGCAAAAACCTAACCTGAGCGTGAATGCACTGATACCCAGTGAAGGGATTGAGGAAAGTGATTCTGATAGACTCAGCCCAGTTCAAGCAGGTCACATGAATTGAGCACCTGAAGACCTAGCTTTCTCATCCCATCACTCAGAGGTCAAGGCTGGCATCAACAAAGACAAGAGAGGCTTAAAGATGAGGGCTTGAGGGGCTGGAGAAATGGTTCAGTGGTTAAGAACATCTGGCTGCTCTTCCAGAGGTCCTTAGTTCAATCCCCAGCAACCACATGGTGGCTCACAACCATCTGTAATGAGATCTGGTGCCCTTTCCTGGCCTGTATATACATAATAAATAAATTAATATTTAAAAAAAAAAGGATGAAGGCTTGAGAAAAACCTTTTTATATGAAGAGAACAGGTGTTCTTGTTTTGGGTTTTGATTTTTGTTTTCTTTTCTTTTCTTTTCGGAGGAGACAGGGTCTATTGATGTTTTTGAGACAGGATTGCACTATATAATCCTGACTGGACACGAACTCACTATATAGGCCAGACTGGCCTGGAACTCACAGAGATCTTCTTGCCTCTGCTTCCCAAGTGCTGGGATTAAGGGTGTGTGTACTACCACATCCAGCTGCAAACAAGTTTTCATTAGACACTAAACCAAATAAAAAGACCTCACTGCAAGAGATTCAATGAGAACTCAACAGAAGGTCATTAAAAAGTTTCTAGAGCTGGAAAGATCTGCCAACTGGCAGAGTGCTGCCTGGCAAGCACCAAGTCCTGGGTTTGAACCTCAGTACTGCCTAAACCAGGCTTGATGAATCAAGCCTGCAATCTCAGCACTGGGAAGGTGGAGGCAGGTGGATCAAGTTCTACGTCATCCTCAGCTACATAATGAGTTCAAGGCCAGCCTGGGCTACAAGTGACCCTCTTTTTTTTTTTTTTTTTTTTTTTAAGAAAAAGGGAGGAGTTTAAATTTAAATTTAAATTCATTTAAATTTAAATGAATATTCTATTAGAAGTGAAAACAATTAAATTGGGTTAGATACAGCCACCTCATTTTCGTAGCATCTTATTTATTTTTAATTTATTTTCTGTTCATGGGGGCTTTGCCTGCAGAGGTCAGAAGAGGGCATCTGATCCTCTGGAACTGGAGTCACAGGCTCACAGAGGG